>NC_138055.1:79250951-79398451 GCF_964194185.1 Rhinolophus hipposideros
TGGGCCTCCCCTATTTGCTTTGCCTTTCCTCATCTGGATGCAGTTTGATAAGGACCAAAATAATGACTTGAGCAAATACAACACAGAAGGAGTTTGGGCCACTGAATAAAGCCCACTTTATTGGGCTTTAGTTGGTAGGAGACTCATCCTACCAAATTCAATACCCACTTAAACTCCAAAAAAATTCCATAATGTTTGGCTAGTACATATTTGGATCTGTATTTGTTATAAGTTCTTGGTATACCTTAAATACTGGACTAGGCAAAGAGAAAAAATAATACATGGACTGATAAAATAATAATCTTTATTTAGGAATACAAAATTTGAAATTCTAAATTAAATGCCACTACATTAAACACGGCACTAAGTAATGCAATCATAGGCAATAAGCAAGTGAAGTTTATTCGAGGAGTATTTTTGTTTCACATAGGTAAATGTTGAAGTGAAAACTCCTCTTGAAATTCTATGCAGCATTATTAGTTAAAATACTAATAATGCCCTTAACTAAACTCTATTTCTCCTAATATCTGGGCCTTCTTCCAGTTTTCCCTTTCTTTGTTTGTTAATCTTCATTTCATCAGTTGCTCAAGCAGAAATGATAGCTGTCATCTTTGCCTCCTCTAGTTCTTTTACATTTCACATCTATCAAAAAGTAATCTGGTCTATTCACAAAATACATCTGAATTCTGACCGTGTCTCACAACTCTTTAGTCACCACTCTGTTCGAAGATACTCACCTATATTATTATTATTATTATTATTATTATTATTATTACTATTATTATTATTATTATTATTATTATTTATTAACTGGCTTTCATGTTTCATGTCTTGCTTCCTACAGCCTGTATAGCTTTCAGAATAACCTTCTCAATATACATTAGAATGTCATTCATCAGTGCAATGTTTCATCATCTCAGAATGAAAGTAAAAAATACTCCAATGGCCTACAAGGACCTATCTGATCTGCACCACTCTTTAACCATCTCTCAGACCTCTTCTCCTTCCTCTTTTGTTTGCTCAATAGGCTACAGGAACTCTGCTTTCATTGCTGTTTCAGATAATCATTCTCCTTCTCATAAACATTTGAATTTGCTTCTCTCTCTGGATTGAATGTTCTTGTTCCACATATGAACATTTCTTACTCCTTTACTTCTTTCGTATCTCTAGTAAACTGTATAGAATAGATACTATTTTCTTCATATTGCTGTTATTATGCCTTGTTTTCTTCATAACAATTGTCAGCACCTGACACATTTATTACTTAGTTGTATGTCCTCTTCACCACCATTGCAATGTAAGTTCCACAAGACTAAGGGCTTTAGTTTGTGCACTTGACTAAATGATTGAGTAAAAAGCTTAATATTTAGAAAATCTATTAATATAATTTATCACAGTTGACCAATAGATCAAAGGATAAAAACCTTATGAAAATTTTGAAAACTGGAAAGATATTAGATAGAATTAAATTCAATATTAGCAATAAATACTCAATAAGTAAAGGTATCATAAATATTCCTTAATATAATATGATAAAGAACATCAATCTTAAAATAGAAACTAATGTAGGGAGGATCCAAATGGTAGAGCAGATAAAAACTGGGCTTGCCTCCTCTCAGGACATTAAAATTACAAAAAATTATAAAATAATCGGCCTGGAGAGCCATCTGAAGTCTAGCTGAACAGAAGTCTTATATAAGAATATAAAGAAGAAGTCATTTGATGCTGGTAGGTAGGGCAAAGATGCAAAGTGGCCAACCCCTACACCATGGTTGAGAACTGGGAGAGATACCTTGACCATGGGGGAGACCCCCAGAGGAGTGAGGAACCCCAGCCCTACACTTGTCTCCCCAACCTGGAGTACAGGTGCTGGGAAGAGGACTGCCCACGTCTAGCTGTGAAAAACGGGATTCTACCATTCAGGTGAGATGGAAGGCTGCAGGGAAACCCAGACGTCCATTTGAAGGGGTCCACACACAGACTCACATGCTAACAGGCATCACCCTGACTTGCGTGGAAGGATCGTTACTCAAAAGGAATCAGAGACATACTGGGAGAGACTGAGTTGTGTGGCTTCAGGCAAGGACTGGAAGGACAGTTGTCATTTTTCCTCCCATGCAGCCAGAAGGCGGGTATCATCTTTCCTCTGCTGAGTTCTTCCTACACGCCCATCGCCAAATCTGTATCTGAATTGCCCTGGAGAACTCTGCTCATTCCACCCCTGTGACTCACTGGGACCCACTCCGTCCAATCCTCACAACACTAGGGACACTTTCTCACTGATCATCCATCACCACCTGCATTGCATTCTTTCTTGGACAACTCTTAGGGATCTGCAGGCATCAGAGGAAGAGTGGCTGGCCTCAGTGTTGCTCTGAGACTTTTGCTGAGAAGCTCCAGGCTCTTCAATGGCACCAAACAAGAGTCTACATTAAACTGCTGAAAACCACTCGTCCAATCCTGGTGATTCCGAGATACTGCCTCAGCCAACTCACATACTGCATGAGGTTCTATCAGAGGCTGAGCCATAAGGGAGCCAGCATGTAACAACAGGCCTTGAGTGCCCTGAGCTTTTTGTGGAGCTACCTCAGACATGGTACTGGCATGAGCTATCCTTGGTTCACAGTGTGGCATCTTCCATGCATATCCAGGTCCAGCAATGGGAGCAAACAACTGTGGATGGCTTTGTAACTACTTCCAGGTGGTTCCCGGGCACATAGGCAGTAGCTGACCTAGGCTTGCACCTCATCCCTTCATAGAGACCCCGGAACCAATATACCAGGGGGTCAGCTTCAAACCATAGCAGAGACCACTCAGTTAGCCCCACAAGTGGCACACCCAAAACGTGGTCTTGGCAGGCACCAGAGCACACTGGGCTAAATCCTAGTCCATGGGTTAATACACTGCACATCACTCCATAAGCTGTGGACATGCAGCCCTATTTGCTAAAGGACATAGCTAAGATATGGAAACAATCAAGGGCGTGTTAATAGATGATTGGATAAAGAAGCAGTGGTACATATACACAAAGAAGTATTACTCAGCCATAAAAAATAATGAAATCTTACCATATGCAACAACATGGATGGGTCTAGAGGGTGTTACTCTAAGTGAAATATGTCAGACTAAGAAAGTCAAATACCATATGATCTCACTTATATGTGGAATCTAAAGAACAAAATAAAACAGAAACAGATCCATAGATACAGAGAAAAAAACTGATGGTTGCCAGAGAGAAGAGATATGGGGGAGCTGGGTGAAAAAGGTGAAGGGAATAAGAAATCCAAATTGATAGTTACAAAATAGTCATGGGGACATAAAGTACAGCACAGACAATATAGTCAATGATGTCACAACAATTATACATAGTGCCAGGTGGGTACTAGAGTAACTGGAGGAATCACTGAATAAATTACATAAATGTCTAACCACTATGTTGTACACCTGAAATTGATATAAAATAATATTGAATGTCAACTGTAAGTGAAAATAAATAAATAAATAAATAAATAAATAAATAAATAAATAAATACTTTTAGAAAACCTAATGCATTAAGAAATACTGAAATAGAAAGGACATTCGCTTTAATTTCAGACACTAGCTAAAATTGTCTCATTCCATACTATATTTGATATCTAAAAGTTCTAACCAATACAATATGGATCAAAAAACATAAAACTGCCATAATGTATTATTTGTGCATGATATGTTTGTTGAGCTAGGAAAATCCAAAAGAATTAACTGAAAATGTTAGCTATTTGGGGAAGGCAGTTGAAATTTCTCTATGGTCTTTCTTCATTTTCTCTGCTGATCAAAATTTTTTCACCAAAACTCTGCTTAACTTATGCTGCTTGTCAGGGTCACTAACATTTGCAATTCCAGTTAAATGGCAGCAGCAATTTCAGACCTTATAACTACATTCCATGCCATCTAGAGACAGAAAGTGTCTCTCCAGTTAGAGTCAGAGTTTCCTACAAATATTGCTTCATTGGCATGCCGTGGGTCATGAAAGGGTTTCTGGACAAATTCTTGTATCAAACTAGATGGGATATGCTGATTGGTTTAAGAAAGTTGGAATCCACCAGTAGAACTGAAAGGACATGTGCTATGTTGCAAAAGGGTTGAGCACTTTGGAGTTAGATAGAGTACTTTAATTAAAAGCAAAGTGATATTAGGCTGAAGGCTATGCAAATCACTGACCTCATATGCTGTATTTAAGTGAAAGTCACTTAGTGACTTTAATCAGTTGCCTCTAATGACAAAATTATAGTCTCCAAAGCAGAAATATCATTGCGTTTTATTCTTATAGCCAGGGGATAAATGACTTCTGAGCTTGTAAGTTTCCTTAATGAATATATTTCATCAAAAATGTCAAACACTGAACATTAGTCTTCAGTATGACTTTCCTTGACAATTCTAGCTAGATCTGGTGAGTAAATATTAGAAATTGTTATAACAATATCAACAACAAAAATTATAGCAATCCATATTGCAGATGAAGTATTAGAAATGTGAGAATGATAATTTTTAGGCCAAATAGTATAATAAATTGGCTTAAAGTAAAATTTTACAAGGATAAATAATATTTTATATCCAAAGATTTGTTTTAGAACTCTGAATATCTCAGGGTAATTATATCAAAGAAAAATAATATCTCTATATTATAAAATTGGGAATTACAAGCCAGTGAATTCCTCACTCAATATAAATCGCTTACTTGCACATGGTATCCAAACGAGAAAATTCTCCAGGGTTGCCATCTTCTTTATTAAGAAAGCTGATAGGAATTCATATATAAAAAGAGTAAACATAAGATCATCATATTCATTTAGACTCTAGCTGAAGTAATGTTTTTAATTATTTTTCTTTTAAATAGATGTTGAGTTTATAACAATACATGCATTCTTTAATATTAAAATGCATATTAACATCTGGATATAATATTGATCGTACATTTATAAAACTCCAGTAAAACTGGTCAAAATATTCCCCACCTATTTAAACTTATCATTGAACTAAAACTATATGTTAGTAGTTTGAATCTATGTTAAAACAATCATTACTACCTATTATTGTTCTTATTACCACTACCTTAACCATCACGTCTTTCAGTTAGTATTACCAGTACCACTACTATTATACTATTTACTACTTTTGCTACAACTATGAAAATTGTGATTATTCAAAAATAATTATAATTTTTGCTAGTTCTATAGTGATTTCACTCCAGTTTCCCAGATCTCATCGTTCATCCATTTCGGTGGTAGAGGGGTAGATAGGGAAAAGTAGAGTGTTAAAAACACACAGATGTTAATTACTAGCTATTTAACTTTTTGAGAAATAGACAAAGAATAAATTCTCTCTGTGCCTCAGTTTATTCCTTCATAAAATGTGATAAGATGCATCATTTAGTTTGTGAAAAATAGTAGGATAGTATATATGGAATGCTTAGATCAAGTAAATGATAATGTATATATTATGCTTGAAGATCAATAAATACTAATTATTTTTTACTTATTCAGATAATTGATCTTTATCTTTCTGTCCTCGTTTTAAGATGTTCTTGATATGGTGAGTTTTCTCTTTCTTTCATAATTTTATATACCCACATTTGGGCATTCTCTATGTTCAATATATTTTTCTTGAAGCAAAGAATCTGAATAATAGCTAATGTATATGTATTTATCAATGGTTAAACGTTTTGCAATAATTCAAAATTATAATACATTTAGCATTTTTTCTTTTGTTATATATAATTTTTTCAATAGAAATCACTTTTAATAATCTCCAGAAAAAAAGGTGTTGAAATATTTTAGGGAAGTTTTACTGGCTTCATGTCACTCTTCAGATTTTGATGTTTAACTTCCCAGACTCCTAATTCTTTAATGGTAATTTACTGATAAGCAAGACAGTAGTACCAAACTTAAGAGGCAATATATGTAACAATTAATATTTTTTTCAATCTGTACAGCACAACTATTAAGAGAACACTCAATTTATTTTGAAAAATAAGCAATGTGGGCTGTATATTGTATGTAAACAACACCTCTGATAAGGGGCTAATATCCAAAATATATAAGGAACTCATACAACTCAACAACAAAAAGACAAAGAATCCAATTAAAAAATGGGCAAAGGATCTGAACAGAACTTCTTCCAAGAAGATATACAAAGGACAACAGATATAGGAAAAAAAAATGCTCAACTTCACCACTTATTAGATAAATGCAAATCAAAACCACAATGAGATATCACCTCACCCCAGTTAGAATGGCTATCATCAACAAGACAAATAATACATGTTAGAGAGGCTGTAGAGAAAAAGGAACTCTCATACACTGATGGTGGGGATGTGTATGGAAGGCAGTGTGGAGGTTCCTCAAAAAATTAAGACTAGAATTACCATTTTCTCCTGGGTATATAGCCTGTAGAGGGTGGGTGCCTGTAAGGCACCATCACATGACTGAGAAGCATGAGATAGAGGAAGTTACTTGGGTGACACCCACATTCTGTAGGGTGTGTCCGGATGGCTTAAGACCACTAGCCTGCGGCAACCGTTCTTATGTTAATGCTCCTCCACCCAGCAAAAGAATGTATATAACCCATGATTGAGCTGCAATAAAGAGAGACTTGATCAGAACTCCTGTCTTGTCTCCGGTCTTTGTGTCTCCCATTTTCCTCCCTTCTAGGTGCTTCGGGGTCCCTCGTGTAGTGTCCCGTGGGTCAGGACAATAGCCAAAATATCTGAAAACATTTATCTGTAAAGATATATGTACCCCTATGTTCATTGCAACATTATTCACTGTGGCCAAGATATGGAAACAACCTAAGTGCCCTTTAATAGATGATTAGATAAAAGAAGATGTGGTATATATACACAATGGAATACTACTCTGCCACAAGAGAAGATGAAATACTGTCATTTGTAATGACATGGATAGATCTTAAAATTATTATGCTAAGCTAAATAAGTTAGACAGAAGAAGTGGAGAACCATATGACTTCACTCATACTCAGTATGTGGGATATGAAACAGAAAGCAACAAAGGAACAAAACAAACAAATAAAGAAACAAAAACTCATAGACCCAGACAACAATTTAGTGGTTACAAGAGCATAAGTGGGGAGAGGAAATGGTAGAAGAGGTTAAAGGGGATCAAATTTACGGTGACAGAAGAAGAACTGACTCTGGGGGGTGACCACACAATATATAGATTGTATTGTGATATAAAGATTACGTATTATATAATTGTACACTTGAAACCTATGCAATTTTACTAACCATTGGCATCCCAATAAATATAATTTAAAATTTTGATAAATTAATCTAGTAGCTATAATTCACAGTATTCTTGAAACATAAACTATTGTGTGTCCTGTTTAACTCAATTATAAGAATCAAAGCACATATTCAAAGCAGGATAATATCAAATGCAGTAAAATTGTATGTGGTATGCAGTATTAAAATAAATAAGTCCATAATTTCTTTCAGTTGTAAGAAGTTGATCTCTCTGGATGGCATTGAACACCAAGTTATTTTAGGAACTGCCAGACTGTGTAGGTTCATGAATTTTTATTGTAATACTGAAGTAAAAAAAAAATCTGTTTATTCTGAAACTAGTATCAATGTATTCAATGAATACTCAATAAATACTTTCTGATTGACTAGCTGGAACAGCTGAAACAGTTGCTTTATGTGGAAGCAAATGTAACAAATAACTTTTAATGGAATGGATTGAGCAGCTTCATGCTAAGTAGAATATAAACTTTCTTTTTGTCAATATAAATTGATTCTAAAATGCAATAATGTTAGGACATTTTTGCCTAAAGTTTTGTATTGAACGTTTATCCTAGAATAACTCTTCCTCTCACCAGTTCTTCCCCAATCTAATGAAATATATTAAAATGTATTAAATGTATTAAAAAATCACACTATTTGTAAAAACTTACTTGAAATAAAACACAAATGAAAATTGACAGTGTTAAATGTTATTATTTCTGCTCTCCAAAGGATTCCAAACTGATATGTCAAATTTAGTCAAAATACATATTTTCCGTTGATTTTTTATTATCTTGATAGACTCAGTTTCTTTAATGAATCTACATGTTTTCTTAGCTGGAAACAGAATGAACTGTGTTCTACAATTCTCTGTTTGGAAGAATCATCTGTTGACTCTTTGAGTTTCGATTATTTTTCAGAGTGTGTGAAAAAACGTCTATGTTAATAGTTTGTTCCATAGCTATGTTTATGCGACTTTGTTTAAAAGGGATACAGAAATGCATAAATACCAATTGCTTTCTGTTCAATGAAAGTTATGGTAGACAATATGAATAGTGATAAGTTGGGAGAAGCTATTTAACATGACATGAATCAACACTGGAATATATAAAATACTCTTAAAAAATAAAACAAATGTAATATTAATAGAATTTAGAAATAGGAAATACAATAGCTAAATGGAAGAAAGGTGTTAATATAAAATTAACACCTGAAAATAAATTAACACCTGAAAACTGAAAGGCTAATAAGAATGCAAAGAGATATTTAGCTCAATAATAAACTGAAAATGAAAACAATGATAGCATTACACTGATTAAACTACTAAACATTTTTAAAACTTCAATATTGCCCAATTTTGGTAATGGTTAGAAACTGCTGGCAAATATACATACTGGTGTAGTTTTCTTGTAGAAAATTTGGTGATCTTTAGTTAAATTCTGTATATGTACACCCCATGACTAAGAAGCCTCCTGTGTGTTCTTCAGAGATGCTCAGATTAGGCCCTTGAAGAGGTGTTCATGCGTATTGTTTTCCGTAGCAGGGAGCTGGATTAGATATAGTCTAGGTATCTATATAAAAGGGTACTGATACATGTTGTACATGCATGCATGCTTTGCAGCAAAATTGTTCCTTAAAAACGTATTATGTTTTAGGATGTATTTATAAACATATTAGGATGTATTTATATAAAATGCCCCCCATATGGAAATATAGACAGAACATAGAATAGTGGTTGCCTAAGTACATGGAAATAGAGAGTGAGTATAAATGGGTATATAATTTCTTTTAGGGTTGATGAACACGTCCTAAAATTATATTGTGGTGATGGTTGTACAGCTGTATAAATAGGCTAAAGTTTGTTGACCTGCACAATGAGAATATGTGAATTTTATGGTATATAAATTGTATCTCAGTAAGGCTGGAAAAATGTGGAATAAAAGACAATGAGATTATAATCATATTATTTACCTTTGCTAAGTAAATATATCCAACATTCATATCAATCCAACATGTACACCAACTACTTTAGTGGATTCTTATAAAGAGAAGAACAAGAGAGATGAGGTAATGCCCAATAGGATAGTACACATGTTACAGGAAGAAGCCTCGCATGTACAAATGATCTGAGTACTGTACAAATGATGGGGTACTTTAAACTGATGATGATTAATGCGACTCTGTTCCTTGGGGAAAATAAATAAAGAAACTATCAATGATGGTATTTGATGAAAACCCAGGAGAGGATAAAATTTTATTAACATAAGGTTTTGAGAATTCAAAGTGCTGCACTGCTTAACACAATTTCCAGAAATGTTTAAAAGGGAAGGGAAATGATTGTCTGTATACTGGAGATCAGAATGGCACAACGAACAAGGAGACTCAGGGTGTTGGGGTGAGGTGCAGACTAGTCATTCTGTGTGAAATTGTATATTCTTCAGGTTTGTTATCATAATTATATCCTCTTTAAATAGTTATTGAAAAGCCAGAAGGATTCAAAAGTATGCAACTATTTAAATGACTTTTTTTAAATTTCTCAGAAAATAGCCTTTAACCATGAAGCTCACCATGATGACTGCTTTTAAAAACTATGTTATGATAGAAATTTGATTTTAATCCTTTGGCTATAGGATGTGTTTGGCATAAAAAATTAAGTTTGTAAATACATTTATAGATATTATGGTAATAATTTTATATCATAAATTTTCTATAAAGAAAATTCACATATTTCAGTCAGTTAACCTACTAGTACTCTAGGCACTGCGTGTGTTCTCTGACTTCTTTGTTTTCATACATAAAGCACCTGAATCTTTGCTTTAGCATCTTCATGTAATTCTGCTAGAAATAAACCTCCAATAGACTCTGACACAAACATCCTGCAAAGTCTCTTTCTTTTAGAATTATTATCTATTTGAAAACAATAGTAGGTTATATGTACTTAGAAAGTATGGACTGATTGATTTACTCATTTTTATTTGATTAGATTGCTCTGTAATTGTATCTGACAGAGTATAGAGCAGAAAGATTGGGGATACTTAAGCATTACGGTTTTATGCCTATGTCATCCATCAAATCAAGTCACTTCTTAAACTTCTAGGCCCCTTATTTGTAAATGAAGACATTACTGCCTTCCAAACTTTTGGAAGCATTGCGGAACAAACGACCTGGTGTAATAGAGCATTTGAAAATTTTTGTCTTAACTGGAAATGTGCAATAGTCTACATGGAAAAAATATTTTCCTTATGTATTCTTAAATTTTCTAAGCATAGTGAGGGTTGCTCTGAGTCATAAATATAATTGTCAGTGCTTATTACAACTTATTACATATATTGTAATGCAAGTTATGTTGTAACTCCCTATGTTACCTGCTCCCCTTGTAAATGGATTCAAAATCCTTTCGTGTGCAGAGCAAAAAAAAAAAAAAAAAAAAAAAAAAAAGGAATTCACAAGGAAAAACAAAGTTTAGGTTTTAATAAATCTCTAATAAACATTCAAATAATTTAAAAAGATGAAATCTTCCTACGTAGAGAAAAATCAGAAAAAAGTTTATTAATGGTCTTGACCCAGCTTTTTGGGAAGATACATAATCAATGAGGAAAAAAATCAAAAACAAAGTAAATATTTTATTCTGTAGAGAACTTAGTGATAGACAATTTAGCTCCTATATCTAGATTTTATTCCAAACTAAAAAAGATTGTATTCCCAATTTTAAAAGAAACATAAATATTTAAATGCTGTGTTTGAATTTTTCATATTCTTAAATTTAAGAAGAGAAAGCAACATATAATAGATAAAATAATCCTAGTTATGTTGTATATAACTCTGTATAACTCAAAAATTTGTGACCATTTTTGTTTTAATTATAACATCTCACTTAGATTCAAGTAATAGTTTTTCTTTTTTAATATTCTTGCTGAAATTATTCACAAATGTAATTACCAAAATTAATATTTTATTTGATTAACCAGCAATTTTTATATCATATACTTTGTCAACATATTATGAAAATGTAAACTGTTATTACTTATATTAGCTTCAAAATTTAGCTAACATAAATTTAAAGTTTTCATTTCTTGCAGAATCCCTAAAAGATGTAGATGGAAAAATAAATCATTTTTTATGTTTTGTTTTGTAATTAATGGTTATAAATTCAATGACCCTCCTGCCTCCCCCCAAAAAAAGTTGTTTTATATTTTTTGTTTAATTTTTCTTGGGCCCTTGTGCTGTAAGGGAGGAAAAGAATCACTGTCACCTAGGCAGTTGTGACCCAGAAAATTTACTATATAGGCACTATATGAGTATCTGTGAGTCAATGTAAAGGTTAGGTGTGGTTGCTGGAGTTTTATGGTTTCTCCTATATTTTTTTAATCAAAGGTTTTGGGTGGTGAACACACAATGTAATATATAGTTGATGTATTGCAGAATTGTAAACTTGAAACCTACGTAACTTTACTAACCATTGTCACACCAATAAACTTTAATTAAAATAAGAAAAAGGTTTCTTGTGTCTGATAGCAATATACCTTATTTTTCTCTATTTTTTTCCTGTCTTACCCTTACAAATGAAACTGGTAATAGTTTTGGACCCTATCCCATTTCATCATGTAGTAATAGCTTGTCCTTTTATGAAAGAAAATTAGAAACCGGCTGAGTGTTATAGATATTAATAGTTGTTAGAAAATTATAATAAAAGGCTCTCTTTATAGAGCATTGCTAAGCTTTTATGTCATTATTCATGAAGGACTAATGCATTCAAAGGAGAAGAGTGCTGATCTGCAAGGCTAAGATGATGGACAGTAGAGAGGCTAAGAGTGGCTAAGAGAAGAGTGGCTAAGAGAAAAGCCATTTGTCATATGTGAAGATCTAATAACAGGCTTCCCTACAATGAGATATTTCATCTGAACTTAGATAAAGAAACTTCTATTACATGGGAAGTTATTATTCATGGCAACTCAAATCACCAAGGACAAACCTCCTAGACACTTTTGAATAACTGAATATTTTTAAGCATATTAACAATCAAAAACTCCAGAAAGCAATAAATAGGACCTTAAGTAATATCATGAAACTACACTTTTTATTATTTCCTTCCTCCTACCAGGCCACATATACAGAGGGTGCCAAAAAAATGTATACACATTTTAAGAAAGAAAAATCTATATTAATATTGTAATACTCAACATATACCATTAACAAAAGATGAATATAAGTCACGTTTGACTTCTGCAATTACAAGAGGTGCTCAAAGTGGTTACCATCAGCATACAGACATTCTGATTACGGTGAACTACTGCTTGAGTAGTGATGACCAAAGTGTTCACTTGTATACATTTTGGGGGCATCTCTAGTATATTTCTCAAGTTGTGGGAAGCTAAAATAATCATAAATAGGGCTTCTGCATTTGCTGTTATTCTTTGGTTATAAGCAATGGAAACAACCTCTGGGTTAATAAAATATTAACATGAGTTTATTAGTAGGATATGGACTAGCTTCCAGAATCCCAAGACACACTGAAGAGCAAAAAGAACAGGATACAAAGAAGTTTGTGGAATCATGGTAAGAGAAATAAATGGATAGTCTCATCAGGGTAACACCTTTAGTAAGAATCAGCTCTAAATAGATTTTTGTCTTCAATGTTTTTTAGTTCAAAACTTAAGTTCTGGAGAGAAACAGCCATGTGACCATCAGAAGAGAGTGTGTGCATGATCCTATTTGTAAGGTTGCATGAGTATTGAGAGAGTATTTTCAAAAAAAGCGGGGGGATGAATGTTGGGGGGTGAAAATACATTAAGTAATGAACTCTACCTGGACTCTGAACATTCTTGTGGGTGCAATAATTACGACAGTACACTGACTAGTATTTACATAATGCTACGTGCCTCACAGTGAGACTGATTAGAACATGGACTTGATAGAATGTCTCTACTGACTTTGATCCAGCAGTAACACATTATCATGTAGAAATATACTAATTTACCAGGAAAGAGTATATGCTTTTCAGATCGAGGTGATTTATCAATACACTAATCCCAAGTGCTTCATTGCAAAACTAAGAAGAGTATGGAATCGGGACACAAATTAATTACCAAGCAAATGCTTGATGAATCTTTGCCATGACTTTCTTGGCTTAGAAGTATAGTCTAACTATGGAAAAATTGTAGGAAAAAAATCAATTTTGTTCTTTGGAACTAAAATTGTCATCCTGGCTCCTTTAGACTAATTTGAAAATTTGAGTCATGATTGGAGAATATGTTGGCTTCCCCCCACCCCATAAATTTGTAATATATAGAGAGAATTTGATTCTGCAAACAGTATTGGTTATAATGGCTAAAGGTAGTATCCATAAAATAATCACCCTGTAGGCCTCTTGGGTGTATCAGTGGGTGTATTAAATGAATCCATGTATTTAAAATTATTGAGTCTTTTTTAAGTTCCAAGCAAGATGCCCTCTGATCGCTTTTACCATTTCTGTGCACCATCTTTCACCTCCTGCTATTCCTGCACCTGCAATTATGTTTTGAGACCTGTCTGCCGACAACTGCAGCCCTTTTTTAGAGAATAGGAAATACCTGGGAGTCAATAACCTCATAAAACAGACTTTGGCAAATTCCAAATGAGAGTATTGAATCAGGCTTAGTTGAGACTTTGCCTGAAATCACACAGTTGTTTTGGTTTCTGCCCTACTCTGTCACCAATTTCTCCAGGAACACTTTTTAAATAAATCACAAGAGCATAAATCATTATCTCATGGTGTGCTTCTGAATACATGACCTAAGACACTATTTTCTCCCATTGTCCCTCATACTTTATGGCTCCTTTACATTGCACTCTTTTGTCACCTTTTCCTTATCCATCCAACATATGAATGCTCAAGTTCCTCAGCACTTAATCTCAGACCCTTTTCTCATTGTACTCTATACCTTGTCCCTAGGCAATGCCATCTATCCCTCAGGCTAATGTTACAATCAAGTTTTCCTCCCTCACCTAAACATTCCTCTAAGCTTAAGACAATATATCTTACACTCTCCTCAATAGTCCCTCTTGGATTCGTCACTGGCAACTCCAACTCAGTGTATCTATTATAGAATGAAATTATAATCTATCTCAACTCCCATTGAATACATAAGGTGATCACATTGTGGAAGAAATCAACCACATAATGGTTAGCATCAGAATCCATTTTAAGCAATAGGTATGAGGTGACTCTCAAGAAGCAGTCAAACTTGGGGGAACAGGGTGGAAAGGTTCACTGGGCCAGTTTCAGGAATAGATGAACATTTCACGTACATTAGCAGGCATTGGACAATCTAGTCTGTATCAAGAGGGGCAGAGAGGAACAGATAGAAGCTAATGTTATGTGCGAGAGGATATGGGCAAGAAGAGCTAAAAGACCGAGTCTACGCACAGACTACAATGGAAAATTCTCAATCCTTCAGCCTCTCACAGAATCCTCCTCCTAGATCATCTGACTTCTCTCCATCACATTTGCCTAACTCTAGAGCAATTCCTTCAGTCTCTTCTGCATTATTCTAGTAACTTTCAAAATGATCTTTATATACTCTGACCCTTCTGTGATCTATGTTATGTTTTGTTAAACACTTAGTAATTATAAGACTATGAAAGGCTATAAACAGTAAAAGACTAAAATAGTTAAATATTCATTTATCCATCAGCTAGTTTAAGAAACCCCATATGTGCTTTTCCCTATTGGATTTTGTCTTCACTCAGATATGACCATTAACCTGACTTTTACTTTTGACATTTATTCCCTTATTCTTTTTATATGTCATCATTTAGGCCTGTATATCTAAAATATATTGTTCACTTTTCCTGTGTTTAAAGTGTTTAACTATAAAATAGCAATGTATTATTCTATGACTTGCCTTTTTCACTCAAAATTATATTCTTGATATTAATGTATTTATGTAAACTATTGTTTTAAAATTTTTATTGCTATATAATATTCCCCTGCACATAAATATAATACAACTTAACTATTCATTCTAATGTTAGCAAATTTTTGGGATTGTCCCTTTATAAAAATTAATTATTGACATTTATTAAAATCACTTCAATAAACATTTCTATATATTTCTTCTTATGTGTATGTGCAAGGGTTTCTTCAAACACTTAAGAGGAGAAATACTTGGTCTTTACTAGAGAATGTCAAATAATTTTTCAAAGCATTTGTACCATTTTTATATTCATACTTTAGTGTATGAGAAATTCAGCTGCTCTGCATTTCCTTGAAGACTTGATAGTGTGGTCTAATCCATTCCTCCCTCAGCAGCTGCTACCAGTATGACCTTTTACAAATGGGAATCTGATTAAGTTACCCAAACACTGCCTAAAATCCTTTAATGGTTTCTCATTGATCCTAAAATAAATTTCAAAAGTTTAACATTGTCAAAAGATTCTGTATGCTCTGATTTCTCCATCATTTAATATTTTATAACACTCTCCTTGCTTTCTATCTCCATACTGGCCTTTGGTTTCTCTTTTCTGCCCCAAGGACTTCATACATAAACTTTTTCCAGGAACTGCTTTCCTCTTTTTTCCTGATTAACTTTGCTTCGTTAGTCTCATGTTAAATGCCACTACCTCAAGGAAGCTTTCCTTAACTCCTTAGAATTTATTAGGACCCCTCATTAACTGCCATGATTGTACATTGTATTTTTACATAAAATATTCATCACAAAAAATAATTAAGAAATGATGTGTGTTTTAATGTGTTTCTTAATAACCTTTATGCACAAATTGGGTCAGTTACAGTTTCCGGTCTGTGTTGTTTACAAATTTATTTTGAACAAATAGCAACTAATTGACCAATAGTCAATGATCATTATATATATTGAATGGGAATGATTAATCTTGATACACAACCACAAGCACACATTATACTTCATATTTATTTTCATTTCAAAAATGGTAGATTATTATTTACCAAACACTTATGTCCACCCT
Organism: Rhinolophus hipposideros; assembly: GCF_964194185.1. NCBI lineage: Eukaryota > Metazoa > Chordata > Mammalia > Chiroptera > Rhinolophidae > Rhinolophus > Rhinolophus hipposideros. The sequence goes on from NC_138055.1 coordinate 79,267,196, forward strand.
ACACTCCTAATTCTCCCAATTTATAAGTGAGGAGTATACTTTTCTGTGCCATTGATATTAATGTTAGCTATGACCTGCTTTGACCAGTGGGATGTGGAAGGTACAGTGAAAGCAGACATTTGGAATATGCTTGTCCTTTTAGGCATGCTGTCTTGCCTTCCACCATCACTGTGACAATGTGCTATAGCTAGCTTGCTCTTCCATTAAGAATAAGGGAATCATAGGAGGCCAAAATGGGGCCAGTGCAGATCAGGCAAATAACATCTGAACCAGAGATTGAGCTGTAACTGCTTCTTTTCATAAACCACTGAGATTTGGTGGTTAATTGTAGGCAGCAGAAGTTAATGACTCTCTAGATAGATTTAAAAAGAGATGCAATTCTTGAAAGAAAACAATTAACAAATGTAAGTTTCCTCTAGTAATTATCAATAAAATAAAATGAATCTAACTTAAGTTTAACTATAAACAGCTGCTCAAACCCATGTTTTCCCCAAAATAACTTAGATGAGAATAGAATATAGATTTGAACATTAAAAAATTGGAGTGGAGGACTTCTTTTTGAAACTCTGACTATAATCCTTTTACCTCATAAATCCATTGTGTGTCTGGATATAAATCAATAGGGCCATGCAATTATGAACTATAACTGACAATTTTCTTAACATTTTAAGGGCCAGCTTTAAACTGAATATTTTCCGTTAGCTGCACACAAAGTGTTTTATATGATTTTGTTGTAATGACCCCTAATTTTAAATGCTAAAATACAAAATACTCTTAACCAAATACTCGCTATACCCAATGTTCAAGTTTAGCTTGTTAGTCATAAAGAAAAAAGCCATTTAAGTTTCAGAGGTAGCGAATATATCAAAACTAACAGCATATAATTTAAATCATGCAGATAACAAAAATCAAATGCAAGATATACCTGCTAAATCTATTCTTGGTTAAATTAGCTTTCAAAATCCGGAAATATCTCTAAACTCCTAGGTCAAGGAGAGTGAGACTAGAAAAAGTAGTCTTTCTAGTTTACCACAATGTAAGGTTGATGCCAGTATTTACCTCCTTTATTAGGAGAGTCAGCATCTCCTTCTTAGAACAGGGTGGTGGTCTTATGCTCAGATCCAAATAATATCCATATGCAGAAACAAGAATACTATGGGAACCTCATCAACATTTCCCTTGGCTATAGTCAATCCTACTGGTGAAAAACTCCTGACTGAAGTCAGATTGAGTCTCATCCTGAAAAAGGAGGATTGGAATACAGGGTTAGAAAATTAGATTTACTGCATATGCTTAGAAATCAAGTGGTGTAAATATGAGTACTTTATGTTAGCCACATAGATGCTGAAGATAGAAACAGTTGCCATGCACAAAAAAGAAAATCAAGCCGATAGAGCAGACATGCTGAGATTGAAGATGGAGCTTCCTGTCTGGGTTCCAAAGAGCTTTTCAGTTCCTCTTTCTCCTTTGCCAAGAGGCCTATGTATGCATATTTCTTTTTATGCAGTTGAGGGTAGAAAAGACTGAGATACTGGGTTGCCAATTTGCCTGTCACACTTACCTATAAGCAAATGAAATATTTCACATCAAAACCTAACATCTGGAATCTCAACAACCGGCTGCTAGGATAGGTTATGTATATTTCAATTCTGCTTTCTCTTTACTTCCTAGCTGAAGTTCCCTGTGCAAAATCTAACCTTTCTCATGTGAATATACATAGAAGACTGTACATATATTGATGGTTATAACTGTGTTGGTAGAGATGAACAGAGGCATTGTAGTACATTCTATGTCTTTGTAGACGGGAGAGGTTACTGAGACTTAAATTATTATTTTTTTCTATTTTATCACCAGAGGATATTTCTATGGACTGAACTGTGCCCTCCCCCAACCAAATTGATATGTTGAAGCCCTAACCCTCAATGTGAGTGTATTTGGAGATAGACCTAGCAGAAGGTCATTAAGGAGATAGGACCTACTAGTAAGTCAAGGGCAGGGTATGAATTAGATATATTAGTGTCCTTGTAAAAAGAGACATCAGGTAGCTTGCTCTCTCTCTCCATACACCCAAAGAGGAAAGGCCATGTAAGGACACCAAAAAGAAGGTGGCCACCTACCATCCAACTAGAAAGCTCTCTCACCAGAAACCAAACATGCTGTTATGTAGATCACGGACTTTCCAAATTCCAGAATTGTGAGAAAATGTATTGTTTTTGTTTAAGCCACCCACTCTACAGTATTTTGTTATGGGAGCCCGAGCGGACTAATACAAATATTTAACAAATCCCATGCATAAAGGGGGCCTATTTCTAGTAAGGAGTTCCAAAATTTATAATGAAGCTGACTAACAGAGCAATTTGTAAGCTGCTATAGTTAATGGAACATCTCCACTGGGAGACCTTCCATAAAACACACATTGCTTCCATGGTATCCTTAATTGATTGAACACATTTTCTTGGACAAAATCTATTTATATTTAATATATTACTACCCAGAATTATGTTTGCCTTTCTAACCAGGAAGACATTGCCATGCAGAAAGAGGGGAGAACTCATAAACAACAAACTATAATGACATAATAGATAACTTGTTATGGGAGAACATAAAAAGAATTAATTAGAGATAAAGGTATATTTTATAATTAGAGGTGGATTTTCTTTTGGAAATAAAAACCACAATCTCTCTCACCTAAAATGTAGAAGTTGTTGGCATTTTACTCCTTTGCTATTAATAGATTTTTATTATATTGTATTGTATCACTATTAATTTGCTAGAGAGAACCAAAGAACAAATCAAGGTAATCCAATTGAAAAAAACAAAAAATACCCCAAAAAGCACACATATCTGATAGCCTAGGTAGAAGAAAATAGAGGTAAGAAGAAGAGGAAGAAACAAAAAAGTATCTTTGTCAGAAAATTTAATTACTAAACATATTACCTCACATCGTAGGTAAGGTTGAGCCCAGCACATAAAGACATCAGAAATTAGTGTGAGGAGGGCAGAGAAATAAATAACAACAACAAAACTCATACACTAAGGATCTCATTGCGATAGTAAGTGATTTATGTGGCTTGCTCCCATGGTAGCCCTTTTTAGGATGGGAAACATTGACTTTTCTTTTGTGATCTCAACCCTTAGGACAGTGCCTGGCACATAATATGTGTTCAATCAATTCCGGTGACAAGAATAATGGGTATGATAAAGTCCAACTATGGGGGTTGTTGAAGAAGTCACTAAAGTACACTGGGCATCAAGGTAAGGCCATTAGGGCAAAGGCAAGTAGAAGAGACCTCTGATGGATTTCAGATTTTTTACATATTAGATGTCGTGGTCCATGTTATGTCTTACAATTCATACTTTTTATTTCAGCTCTAATATATAGACACTGTAGTTCATGTGAATAAATGTTCTTCTATTTCAGCAACTGAAATATTCTTGTTACCAGGAAAGCTATATGAAGTGAATATGCTGATAGCTTCCTCTAATTGAAACTACACTGCTGGTTATACCCTCAAGTACAGGTCTTATATCTACTTATTCTACGATGCTAAGAATCATGATGCTATTATTAAAATAGAGACAAAATATTCTTCAGTTTAGAAAAAAATGGTGTGTGTGACCAAGGAGATTATACATTACATTTCATCACAGAGTGGTCACACTTGTGATATACTGTAGAGTACTAAAAGCTATTATTCTGATGATTATAACCCAGATACTTTCACGCTAAAGATTCATTTTATCAGGGATCTCCGTATTATACATCACCACTGTAATGTGTAACATATTTTCAGTGACATATCTTTAGGATATGCTATAGGCTAAAGTAGAGTAATTACCATTATAAGAAGGTTTTACAAGAGATTTTATGGTTTAATTTCTATGTTCAAAGTTATTTAAGGTATTTTTCTGTAACAAGAATGTTAAAAATACTCATAGGTTATATTATGAAATCAGTCGTTAGTGATTTTAAATTATTTTCAATTGTTTAGAGGTCCTTTTATGAGGAAAAAATATCTCATCAATAAAACAGTAAAAACATTCAATGGCATGCTCTTCGTTTTACATTGTTTCAGATTGTGCCAAGTGGCTGTTTTTCAGGAAAACAAAATAAAGGAAGAAAACCTTTAAAGACTCAATTTTGCTACACTAAAGTAAATCATAAGTAACTAAAGAAACAGAAAGCTATTCAAATGCAAAAATCTGGCTGAATTTTCTCTCAGGCCATACGACATTTACATGGTGGTTAAATATTTTAAACATAATAAGAAATAGATCTCTATAGCTTATATGGTCATCCACTTCTAGCTTCTGAGTTAAATTCTGGCCTGCTTAGCCATTAGCAGATAATTAGAAGTGACAGGAGAGATCCAACATTCAACATAGACTTGCTTTTTCCAGTTTTTGAGCCTAGTTACTTTATGCAAATTAGTAGAAGGCCATTATCATGCAGACCTGACAATCAGTGTTTAATTTATTGATAGCCTTGATAGTTGTGGCCAGAATATAATTGGTACCCGCTGGGTGCAAATAATAATAATAATAATAAATTGGGTTGTGCACAAAACTAAACAACATAATTACCAACAATTAGGCATTAATTATGAGGTGGATTCAAACTCTTCTGAATTTGGCCAAAGGTAGGCCAAATTGTATTTTAATGTTGTGAAAACATCCATGTTCCTGAGCTGATCAGTTTTCCAGAAGGTACTTCCTGTTGATGTTGTGTTTAATAATGGATTATATCATGTCAGGATATTAAATATGTTTATATTTTGGGATAATCTAATAATCACAGAAAAATTAGTGAGGTGGGATTTATCTAACTTGGTAGTAATTTATCTACTTCACCTATTTTATTTGATAACCTGTTGCAACACTGACATACAAAGAAATGAAATGATTTTAGGGGTATATAAAACAAGTAAAGTCTCATTGACGATTACATTAAGAAGGGAGAAATAGGTAGAGATACTCAGGGCAAAAATATAGTTCAGTAAGTATCTTCCACCATAACAAAGAAACACTGTGTAACATTAGATCCCAGAGAGAATTGCCACAACACTCTGCCAGCCACCGCCTTCATAATAGTTTTGCACAAACAGGTGGAGCATGAAAAAGTATTCATGTGAAATATATTTTAGCACATTAAATATTTCAGTGTAATTATTAATGAAAAAAATCCCTGGCTACCCTTGGGAACATGAACAATGTGTTACATTCTTTCTGATTAGAAACATAGATAAAGAATACTATCAAATTTCAACAGCTTAGCAATATCTGAATAAACATTTCCTTTCTCTATTTCCTATGATCATAAGACCTGAAGTTGTGGTCTACGAGTTCCCTACCAGCCAGTCGTGATGCGATCCATCTATTCTTTTAGGTGTATGCGTGTATTCTAACTACTTGTGACTGACAGGTTATTCTGTGCAGAAGATCACAGGTAAAATGAAAATCCATGCTTGCTTGGAGAAACCCACCCGTTCTATCCTATCTGTCACCTCAAAGCATATTAATTTGTTCAATTAGCTACAAATATGCACACTGTTTTCTAAGGGAAGTAAGATACTTATATTTTTAAATTAGTCCTACTGATTTGTATACCTCACATTCACTCCTCTGGATTGAAAATTAGAAGTTATCTATCTATCATCTATCTATCTACCTATCTTCATCATCATCATCATCTATCTTTCTATTTATTTGTTGAAGCTATTTTTAAAACTATTTTTAAGTAGCTATTATTTTCTGACTTCTGCTGCAGGTTCTTTTATTCTTTTTAAATGTCTCAAAAAACTTGCATCCAACCCAATGTCCTTCCTGAATCTTTTGGAGACAATGCAGCCCTGGAAAATTCTGAGAACTCCCTATTTCTTGAAAGCTTCTCCTTCCATAAAATCCACACAGTATTTTATTCATTGGTTAACATTTTGCTGCTTTTATAGGCTACGAATATAGGATGATGGAAAGGAAAGCCTGATTTCTTTAATAAAATATAAATGAGAATCTCTAGGATTTAACGCTGCAAGATTTTCTAGGGAGAGAGTTAATGCTGAAGTAATTATAACACTGTACTGAGTTTTACCTTCACCATGGTTCTCACAATTTGGTCCCTACCATTATCACTTTGCTTGGTGAGATAGCAAGCTGTGATAATGCTATTTATAATAAATATATATTTGGTAAAGAAAATACTTTGGAGGTTTCCCAATGGTTATCAACATAGTTTAAAAGTCATTACCATTGAGATTCAGAGCCTTTAAATTTGACTCTACGTTATTTGAAACTTCCTTTGTACACACTAATCTTATTTTTTCCATATTATAACATATACTTTTGTATCCATTTGCCCTTATCCTTGCTGTTTCCATATCTGGAAATTCCTTAATTATCTTAAACTTGATCTACTTTGTAAAATTGTAAAGTATTCCCTATTACACAACACTCAGCAGACAGACTAAACCATTAGCCCATCTAAAACCTTTTGCGAATGCCTAGCAAAGGTTTGGAAATTAGAAATTTTTGATTGTGGGTATATGTGTGCTTGAGTGATTTTTACTTATTTGTTTTCAAATTGAAGGGCATAGGTGTCTTGGACCCAGAGAAAAGTGGATATAAATATTGAAGTGTCTGAGACTGGGTAAGATGAGGGTTAAGAAGCAGGATAACAAAAATAAATAAAATAAAAATTTCATATAATTCAATTGTTCCTATTATTCAGGATAGGTGCCCCCGCTCCCACTCCGATCTAGTGTAAGCTTCATTTGAATGTGGAATCAAAGATTTTTACAGAAGAAAACTCTTCCTTCAAAGTTAAAGAAATTACCAAAGCATGGTGAATCACTAGAGAAGGGGAAAAGATGCAAATCATATTGAGTGAAATTTTTCATACTTAAGGACTTAACTCACTAGTACAATTAACTTATGATTACACTGAAATTAGCAATTTACAGAAAAAGCTCTGTGGATTGTAATACATAGGTAGGGTACCACCATTTGCATAATTAGAAGCACATACAGAAAAATAAAATGGTGTCGCAAAACAATATTTAAGAGACAAAACTATGATTAAATGGCAAGCCTCTGGATTTCAGAGCTTTATTTCCAAATAGAATATTTATTGGGTTCCAGTGAGAAAAATTCAAAAGAAAGAGAAATACTTGAAGAACCAAAGCAAAAGAATGTAAACAATGTCAATAAAATCCATCTTGAAGCATTACATATTGAACCACCAATTTGAAGAGAAAAACAAATGACTAATTAAAGAATCCATGTTTTAAAGACTTCTTACTAACTTTTATTTCATATTCAAAATTTATGTCCTTAACAAAATTTCTTGAAACAAATTGTATATGCAAATCAGTATCTCTGTAATTGTTTAAAATCAGCAGGACTGACCACTTACATCCCCAGAGAGAATGACATGGAGTTAATTGACCCTGCCAGAGACTAAATATACCCACTGCGTTTCAATTCAGGGTGCAGTTATATGTCTGTGAGAGTTTGCACATGAAAATTACTGCACTTCAAAAAAATCTGCGTATTACTAATATCTCTGCAACTGAAGAAGAAGAGAGGGTACTCTCTAAACAATGAAATTAGAGCAGTATAGGAAATTAACTTTGCTATTTAGTATAAAGTTGAGAGCACTAAAGACTGAAGTAATAAATATTCACAAACACTTCATCATTATACAGAATTGCCTGACAGCCACACATTTTTAATACACAATGCAAGCAGTCATATTATTAAACTTAATGGTATCTGAGAAATGATAAAACACTCACAGCCTTGAGCTTGTAATGAGATAAGCTTGTAGCCTGATCAGCTTGCATACAAATCATCTCATCTGAATAAATTTAATGTTTGAATTTTATGTCTCTCCTCAAGCACTGCTGAGCCCCCACCCCTTTTTCGTTTATGAACAATTATAGAAAGGAAAATAAAAGTATGGCTGTGATGTGCTATATCAGTGGGGGGTCTATATTACATGACATTTTAACTTCTCATTTCTAGTGCTGTACATAAGATTTTATGTATTTTAAAGAAATAAACAATAAATTTGTGATGCTAAATACAGTGTGAGAAATATTTTAAAGCTTTTACATTAGTATAAAAATGTTTATGTTTTAAGTGTGTTTTAACATTCCAAAATAATAATAGCATGCTTGTCTTTAATATTAAAATGATTGAAATTCATAGATTTAATTAAATTTTCTTCTGAAAATTTGATATCCCTTCCAATCCTTCTTTTAAAATCATAATATTAAAGGAGATAAATCAAGGATGTGTCAAGGATGTGTCCTTTCAAGATCAATCAAAAGAAACCATCAAAAAAATATTAAACAACAACAACAAAAAAAACAAAAGCAAGGCAGCAACCAACAGAATGATGTAAGATATTTGCAAACAACACCTCCAATAAGGGGCTAATATCCAAAATATATGAAGAACTCATAGACCTCAACAGCAAAAAAAAACCCAAAAATCCAATTAAACAATGGACAAAGGAACTGAACAGATGTTACCACCGAGAAGACAAACAAACGGACTACAGATATATGAAAAAAATGCTTAACTTAACTAGCTATTAGGGAAATGCAAATCAAAACCTCAATGAGAGTGTGCTCGCTTCGGCAGCACATATACTAAAACCTCAATGAGAGACCACCTCACACCTGTTAGAATGTCTATGCTCAACAAGACAGGTAGTAACAAGTGTTGGAGAAGCTGTGGAGAAAAAGGAACCATCATACACTGCTGGTGGGAATGTAAATTGGTACAGCTACTATGGAAAAAAATATGGAGGTTCCTCAAAACATTAAGAATATAATTATCGTATGTCCCAGCAATCCCTGTTCTGGATATCTACCCCAAAAATATGAAAACATTTAAATGTAAAGATATATGTACCCTTGTATTTACTGCAGCATTATTTGCGGTGGCCAAGGAAACAACCAAAGGTTGTTTCCGAAGGTGGACATGGAAACAACTGAAGTTTCCTTTGATAGATGACTGGATAAAGAAGATGTGGTACATATATACAGTGGAATTACTTAGACATAAAAAAGATGAAATGCTGCTATTTGCAACAACATGGATGGATCTTGAGGTTATCACACTAAGCAAAATAAGTGAGACAGAAAAAGTCGGGAACCATATGACTTCACTCATATGTGGGATAGAAAACTGAAAGCAGCAAATAAAAAAAAAAATCATAGACACAGACAATAGTTTAGTGGTTACCAGAGGGTAATAGAAGAGGGAAAAGGGGGTCAAATATATGGTAATGGAAGGACAACTGACAGGGTGGTGAACACAAAATGCAAAAATACAGATGATGTATTACAGAATTGTACACTTGAAACCTATATAATTTTACTAACCAACGTCACCCTAATAAATTAAAGAACAATTTATAAACATATGAAAATTATATACTGCATTTTTGTTTATATGACTGAGTTTATGTTCAATTTTTAAATTCCAAAGTCAGTCATTTCCTTATGTACTTTTAGAAGTGAGTTAGTTGTCACAGGTTTTACTTAAAACAGATTGCAATCAACTTAAGGTAGGATAGTACCCTCTTTCCTGAACATTTTATACAATGTCTAGCTATATTTAGCATTCCAAGCTATACAAGAGTATAAAGCACAAAATTAATTTCCATTTCAAATTTGTACTGGGGAAGAAAACTACAAAGAAATCATTGAAATTAGAAACTCCTTGGAAAATGATATCTTAGACCATAATTCTTAAATAGGTTCTCAGGTTATATTACATTTTCTCTACACATGACTTGTAGTTATTAAGAACATCAACATCTAATTTTATCTCCGTGGTTCTAAAAAACAAAAAGGACATTTAAGCCATTAATAAGTTAAAAAGAGTGCTTAGGAAAAATATTTAGATAATAACTAATTTGAAAATTCAAGCTTTCCTTCTTGACTCACCATAGCTAACTATGTAGACATCTCCTAAGTGAAGTAATTGAGAATTAAGGGAGTTAAAACATGAAGCATATACAATAAGTCCTGGCAAATAATGTATGATCAATAAGTATTATTACTCAAGAAGTATCCCTGTATTTCAACTCCTAGTTCTATTGTACACCCACCAAGATTCAATTGTGTTCATTCTCATACAAGTTGTACAACTTGAACTTTTCCTTTAATTAAAAAATCATAATATTTGGAAAGAAACTGCCATCAGATTCCAAGTGCTAAGTTCTCCTTCTCCTTCAAAGAAACAAAACCCAGAAATCACAGATATTGCATAATGGGTGTGGCTTATACAGGAAATTGTCAAAAGATAATCTTCTGGTTCAATAAGTCTCTAGAAGGGCTCACAGGATTCATAAAAGCTATGACACTTATAGTTAATGCTTGTTACTGAGAAAATATACAGATTAAAATTAACAAAGGGGAAAAGAACATCAGATGAAGTCCAGGAGAAATCAGATGGTACCTCCAGGTGCCCCTCCCAGCGCAGTCACATGGAGACACATGAATTCTCCCATCAATAATGTGTGACGACACATGCACAGTGCTGTCAATCAGAGAAGCTCACCTGAGCATTGGTAGCCAGAGTTGTTTTTTTTTTTTTTTTTTTTTTTTGCATGGTCAAATGTATTTTTTTTTAAATTTATTAGTTTCAGGTGTACAAGACAAGGTAATACTTAGACGTTCATCATTTATATCCCTCACACTGCGAGTGGTAGCCAGAGTTTTTATCGGAGGTCAGTAACACCGGCGTGTGTTGCCTATGGACTGACCTCAACTACTCAAGTCTCTGGCCTCCCTCAGAGAAAAACCGGCATTCTCACCATACATCACTTTGTTAGTTTAGACTTACCTGGTGAAACTGGTACAGCATAACCCAAACAGGCATTCACTTTAAATACAGACTGGCCCAAGACCTCAGGCATGTAAAAATACTCTTATCAAGCAGAATATCTCAAGGGCTCAAAGTTATTTCCTGAGAGCCAGACAAAACAGACCCTTCTTTGAAATGTTCAGGATTTGAACAACCCGAATCTGCTGAGTTTGAAACATGAAATAGACTCAAATATGAAATGGATTCAAATCAGTTGACTGACATACAGAGGAAAAAAAATATTAGTATTATATGAAAAGATTGGTGAATTAATACTCCTGTGTATTTTATTCAAATAAAATCTTGTTACATAATTATAAATTTTTAAATACTGTTCTGTTTTAAATTACTTTTCAGATTAACTGACCAATTTCCCTTATTCAGGTGTCTCATTAAATATCAGTCATGAGTGATAATTGTGGCTTGTACCCTGGTTTATAACTTCACGTCCTGGTACCTTAAAAGGAGCCTCACCTTGTTCCATGCTCAAGTCTATTCTGTAACCTCATTTTCCCCAATTTCCCAAATTCAAATTCTAGGCCCTGGAGTCAGACCCCCAGCTCTGTGACCTGCCTCATACGATGCAGCCTGGCTTCCTAGGCTCGCACATGTCACCAGGTTTATACCTGTCACGTTAAGCATCCTGCCAGCACCCTGACCTCCTGCTGGGGCTCCCTGAGACTGCCTGCCTGAACTGCCACTCTAACTTTAGCCTCTCAATCTTTTGCCATGACAGATGAGTCTTTATTCAATCTCCTGGAGTTTTCCCTGAAGCATTTCCCTACAATAGTATATACTGTTTTCCAGTCTTTCTAAAGGTTCCTCTTCTCACACGGTAGATCTTATAGGCTACTCTGTTCAGACAGACATTTATCTCTTATTCACACAACATGCATTCAATAAGTATTTAGAGATTTAGTGAGTGGCCATTAAATACCAGGCACCCTTCCAGTGCCAGAAATGGATGTTGTGTCTTGTGAAAAACTTTTTCTGCATCTATTGACAGGATTATATAATTTTTATCCTTTATTTGTTTATGTGGTGTATCACATTGATGGATTTGCATATGTTGAAACATCTTTGCACCCCTGGAATGAAACCCAATTCATCGTGATGTATAATCTGTTTAATGTATTATATTTAATATGCTAGTATTTTGTTTAGCATTTTTGCATTTATATTTATCAGAGATATTGGTAGAAGAAAACGGTACGTAAGGGTGCTGGAAGGAGAACTGACTTTAGGTGGTGTACACACAATGCAATATATAAATGACGTACTATAAAATTGCACACTTGAAATTTTACTAACCAATGTCACTAAATAAATATAATAAAAATAAGATAAATAAAATTAAAAAAATATTAGTATGAAAATATAACAATGGTCAGTCTGACTCAAGATTTCATTTTGTTTTTTACCCATTATTGTCCAGATGAAAATAGCTTAACCTGTTGTAAAACTAATGGGCAATTTAGTTAATCTACCTGCTCTTTATTCCCATCCACCTCCTTATGTGTGTGTGATTGTTGTAATTTAGACTCTGCATATTGTGAAACTATCTCTTCACCTATATCTGACTGGAAGGAGTTACCAAAATTGGTAACTACAGATCATGTAAAAAAATGCAAATACTCTCATAGTATGAGACATCTTATCATACGCAAAATATAAAAAACAAGTTCACATATACTGTGAGATTTTTAACGTGTATAATTGTAAGTATTTTACCTGAAATAGTACTCATGAAGTCAGTCGATGAGCAAATTTCCCTCTTTTTAACTTATGATTTTCCATTATATAGTTAGAAGGATATGCATAATGGCCATTGGTTAAACCTGAATTTAAAATTATAATCAATTATATCCATGTAGAATTTAAAATATGATAAGTATAAACTGTTACCTCTTCAATTGAAAAAAAAAATTCACAATGAGGTTAAAGGTAATGCATAAAGAATGTATTAGGTAATATAAATTAAACACTCTTTGATATGCATGTTCTTGTTATGCAGGTAGACAAAACATTTTTAGAAGCTTAGGAAAATCATAAATCAGCGTATATGACTTCAATAAGTCAGTGATAAAGAATATTAACTAGAATACAACATATCTTTCTTAAAGGGCCAACAATAGTTAAACATAATAGAAAATGACACAAAACTCATAACATTGCCCAAATGAAACTTTAAAATATAATACCAATTTCATTGACAATGATACATTTATGGTGGATGCTGGATCATTGACTTTACATATATGTATCTCCTTCTGGTAAACTACAACTGCTTAAAGGCAGAGATCAAAATAATATTTGTACATTTCCAGAGCACATGGTTAGTCCCTCATGCAGATATATTGATATATTCATTTAGTGTGTATGTGTCATATATCATTGCCCCTGACTTCCATATCTTATTAGAAATCTTAAAATATAAAAGTCCTAACACAATAAAATTAGAATTTTGACCATTTTTACCTGCTAGAGATTTCTTCCAACTGATTTTTTTAAATGAACTATAGAAATCATCCCTGAAAGTATGGTCTTCTTTATTAGAAAAATGAACTAAGTTACTGTTGGAATTTTGCTGGCCTAACATAGGAATAAAATACTGAAATGTAATTGTTAAAAACATTTAAGAAATAAATGTTCACAACAATAAATAATAAAATAGAAAAATTATGTAATGTTAAGAAAATAGGAAACACGGCTATTTGTGATGTGGGCGGAACTTAAGATTATCATGCTAAGACAAATAAACCAGACAGAAAAAGTCAAGAACCGTATGACCTCATTTCTATGTGGGATATAAAATTGAAAGCAACAAAAAGACAAGACAACAAAAGCAGGAAACAAAAACTCATAGACACAAACAATAGGTTAGTGGTTACCAGAGGGTAAGGGGGGAAGGAGAGTGATAGAAGAAGCAAAAGGGGTTCAAATATATGATGATGAAAAGAGAACTGACTCTGGGTGGTGAGCACAGAAAGGGATATGTAGATGATGTATTACAGAATTGTACACTTGAAACTTATGTAAATTTCCTAATGAATGTCACCCTAATAAATTTAATCTAAAAAGGAAAAAAAATATGTAATGTCACCTCTGCATAGAAATATTTTATGTTAAAAGAATCAACAACATAGAACAAGATACTGAGGGTCCGCAATTTTTATGCCCATTTAAGAGAACTTTAAATAATTACATAAATTATAAAAAAATAAAAATTGGAAAATTTTAGAAAAACAATGAATGCAGTATATAACTGTATCATTGAAGAATATCATTAAATTATATCATTAATATCATTAAATATTACAGTTTATTACAATCATTCACAAAAATATAATTAAAGGTCATCAGGCCTTTAATGTATGATGCTAGGTCAATGAATATTTATGGAAAACCAATCATGTGTGTTAGGTTACTATTATAAACTGGGAAAGGAATTATTTGTAAAAACAAATAAATTGAAATTGCATAGAGTAGAGCCTAATAAATTATTTGTTTAAATAGCTTTTTCATTCTAAAAATATTGGTCCTACATCTCCAATAATTTGTGTGATATTCTATTCAGATTTCCCACAAATGTGGAAACCAAACTTCCTATCTTATTTTTAAGTACTCTTAATTCTCAGGTTAAAAATTTTATAGCTATTATAAATGGTTTCACATCTGCTATCCACTCATAGAAATTCTGATTGAGTTAAACTGAGATAGGCCCTAGAAATCTGCATTTCAAAAAGCGTGTCAGGCAAATTTGATTCAGATATGGTGTGGAGAGCTCTGTGAGTAAAATCTCTACAATCAGTGCTTAAATCCCATCAATCTTCCTCTGCAATACTTTTTCATTTCTAGCCGATAGCCAATATCTTTACTACATAACTTCACTTATATGCCATAATTATCTACTTTTACCATAACTTCTACATACAGTCTTTCCTCATGACATTCTAAAAACTGATATTAGTCACCTTTAAGGCTAAAATTTCTTAGAGTCGCAGACCCTGTCCATCTCACAGACTTTACATTCTCAGTATTTAATCTTTGCCTGGAAAATAACAGATTGATTTGTTAAATTAATAAATAAATCCATGTTATTACTAGATAAATCCTGGAAATTCACTATTTTAATCAGATCACCTTCTGTGTAAAAATGCTTAATGACTGTCAATCAGAAAAATTAAACCTTTCTGAAAACCTTATTTGAGAGTATGAAATATTTTTTAATAAGATACAACTCAGACATCATATAAAACCATTGAACTCACATTGGTACCAAGAGTATGTTTCATAACTTCTTAATATCAACACTTAATTCCTTAATTTTAACCCATCAACAAATCAATTAATTGATAATATTTTTGCAAATTCTTATTAGGCATACGAGGTCCAGACAATTAAGTTCGCAAACTCATCCTAAAAAATGTGCTACACACCTCATTGCTGAATATCACTATGGTCCCTTTGCAGTACTCCCCGTGGGAAGCTCTGCAGCAATGCCAGCACCTACTCCACCCTTCAAAGCAATTTTGGAACTCTTTCTCTGGAATGGCCATCAGAACTATCATCACATTATATTTGATGTCCTGAATGTCATCAAAATGTCTTCCTTTCAATATTTTCTTTATCTTCAGGTAAAGACACAAGTCATTGGTGGCCAGATCAGGTGAGTAGGGAGGGTGTTCCAATACAGTTATTTGTTTACCGGCTAAAAACTCTTTCACAGACAGTGCGGTGTGAGCTGGTGTATTGTCCTGATTCAAGAGCCGTGAATTACTGGTGAAATGTTCAGGTTGTCTTTTTCATGCAGCCTTTTCAGCACTTCCAAATAGTAAACTTGGTTAACTGAATTTGGTAGAAATTCATAATGAATAATACCTGTGATATCAAAAAATGGTTAGCGACATTGTTGCAACAAGTTTGCAAATATAATTGTCAGACCTCATATAATTTTACATGAAACATGATTCTTGCTTATGTTGTACTTTGTAATCTAATTGCAAAAGACATATACACACATAAAGATATGAAAGTATGCATGACCATAAACAGAAAATTCTAAATTATATATATATGTGTGTGTGTGTGTGTGTGTGTATATAAAATTATTATATATATATAATTATTACATATTTATATATGTATTTATTTTTTGTATTTATACACACATATAGAAGACTATTAACACTCCCCTTGGTAAAGTTTTCTAGATCTGAAGTGACTGGAGAAGTTTTTAAAGCATAGTTAAGAATTAAATTAGCAAAGTAGTGAAAGGGTTTTATAACCATGTGAAATAAAGGAATGTAGGATGCCTTTGGGAGATAAAGAGTAATTAATTTGGCAGAAGCAGAGGGTTTATAGCGAGTTAATATGTGAAATAAGTTTTAAAATGCAGCTTGTTTTAAGAGACTACGTCTGCCAGGCCAAAGTATTTGGAGTTTATCCTATAGGTTCTGTGTTAACTTGATGGTTCTGGGGAAGGGAAATGACTAGCAAAATGATTTGAATCAGATGATATCTAATGTCTTGAAATTGAAAATAAAACACGTAGAAAACCGAAATTCATGTATTTTGCTATTTAATCATGTATTCAATCAATGAATACTTACTCCATGCCAGGCCCTCTGCTAGGTAAATAGAATACAATGCTGAGCAAAAACACACATATAATAAGGGTTAAAGTCTAATGGGAAAGACAGACACTGTAACTAAATAGTCACACAGCTACCGCAAGCTGACAACTTCTATGGAAAAGTAAATGGTGTTTTATGAGCACATATTGGGATTACAGGGATGGTTTTGCTGAATAAGTGACTTTAAACTGAGTTCTGACAGTTTTATAGAAGTGGAAGGACCAGCTTGGGAAGAGAGGCAGAGGAAAGGACAAATATTGTGGTCCTGATATGCCCAGAACACATTTGGAAATTTGAAAGAATGCTAGTGTAACAGAGAGGGAGGGGATTAGACAAGTAAACCATGTAGCTGGAGAAGGCGGCAGGAGCTGGATTAAGCAGCTAAGACATTTTTTTAGCACTGGTCTTGAAAAGAGCAATAGTTCTGTGTTTTTTTTTAATTATGTATAATCTAAGCATACTTTTATAACTGTCCATTATTTTTTTCACATATTTTTCATCTATTATTTTATAATAAATGAATACCAAATGAACAGAATAACAAAGGATCAAAAATTTTGCTCCTTTATGAGTAAATTTCCATTTGTGCATTAGTTCACAAAGTGAACTGTTTAATTGAAGCTTCACAATGTTTTTAACTATGTGGTAGAGTAATTTTTTCTTCATTATTCCTCCTCAAAATATTTTGCTTTCTTAAACAGGTGTATTATTTGAATCACTTGTAGAATTTTAGAATTATATTCTCAAGTGCTATATAATCCCCTATGGGATTTTGATTCAAATCAAATTAAAACTGTGATCCAAATCAGAAATATTTTATACTTTTGTTAATATTCCACTTTTTAAACTCATTTTGCTACCAAAAATACTATAATTGCAAAATATAATGATAAATACATTATATCCATTATTGAATTAATGCATTAGATAGCTGTTTCATCTATTTTTCTAAGTGTCTGGTACTGCATCATAGAAAGAAGTTTATTGGCCATAGTAAAGTTGATTGTAGCCTCATCAGAATCGGGGTTTGAAACAACTAAGCTAAGTGTTTACAGAGTATTATATATGTGAAAAATTAGTAAATTTGAAAATTACATAGTATTTAAATTATGCACTTAAATTTAATGGTGCACTATGCATGCAAGGAAAAATAATATGCTTAAAGAACCTGTATGCTGCTTTGCTGTCTGTAATTTCCTTATTTTTATTACCTTTGTACCTCAGCCAAAATTATCTAAATGTATTGGAGGTTGAGAAGCCAGGGCACATAGACATAGAATTACAGTCAACTATAATGGATTAGGTGCTCAGCTGAGGATAAGTATCTTTTGACAGGCTGCAAACCATTTACAAAATTATTAAAGTAATAAAATGCAACTTAAACCCCAAACTATTACTTATTCCAAACATGATATAGCATTTTCAAGTACGAATTTCACTTTTGAGGAAAAGAAAATAACTCTGTACTTGAGATAAAATTTGACTAAGTGGCCTTAAATTACTGTTAGGTCCTTCATAAACATGGTATAATGATATTTGGAAATGTAGGTAACTCTTACAGTTCTATCTTTTACTGTATAGCAGCAATATATTATATAAAATACAAAAAAAAATACTCAAAATAATAAACTAATCAAAATACCTCAAATGTTTAAAATAATAATCCAGGCCAAGATAACCAATCTCATATTAATTAAGAATATAAAATAAAAACCAGGTATCTTGAAATATTAAACACATCTTTGGCAAATGCATATAATTATTAAATAATCAATTGAACTTCACTTGCCCAATCTAAATCAAAATTATATATCTTACATGTTGGTGCATTATCTAATTTACATTAGTCTTCCTAACCATCCTGTTTATGAAGATACTAAGGTTTATGAATTTGTGTAAGTGCTTAAAGTGAGATTTCTGGAAATAAATAAATCCACAAACTGAAACTAGACTTTTTATTCTAATATTAAAACCCTTACTATTGATACTCACTCTATGGCAAGGTTGGTGTTGAAAAACACATTTCCACTAAGGGATATTAAAATTGAAATTATAAAATATGACAACCAGTACTATTATAGAATAATCATGATGTTACATTCATACAAAAGCGTACATTTTTAAAGTTAGGGATCGTGTCTTATTTTTGAGTTCATAGTATTTATCACAAGTATTTTGACAAGAACTGATATGGAGGGTGGTTAATAATTATTTACTGAATTAGTCAACACAATGAAACCTCATTAATAAGAACTAATTGAGGAAAGCTTTATTTGAATTAGTGAACATTCAGAATTCAAGATTATCATTTATAACTATAACTAAACTATACTAGAAATTTATTTAGAAATGTATATGAGCTAGATCTTGGTCAAACAGTGAATAAGGTCTATAGCTTGCTGTCTGTGAGCTTATAATCTTTCTAAATATGTTAAGTGCTTTGATAAAGAATCGCACAAAAAGCTGTCAAAACTAGGATGGCTCTTTATGATGAAATTGTAATTGGATTTAAATAGTCAAAATTCAATGGCTACTTTGTCAAATATCATTTGTAGCAATGAATTTGGAATTTATTCAAGAACTATTCAACATTAGAATTCCATTCCAATTCAACAGTAGAATTCCAGGTCTACTTCATAGCTGTAAACATGTTTTTCTTTAAGTAAAAATCCTTATAAGTGTGTGTGTGCAGAACAACACAAATTAGTTCAAATTTCACCTCATTAACTATAAAATTTAAACTTCTCAGACACAGATTTATCATGTTAAATTATTTTGCTGGTGTATTGAATTCTTTCTTGAGTAATTATCACCAGTAACGAAACAAATCCATAGCATGTGCCTTCCAATGCACACCATTCCACCACTCTTATGAAGTATTTCTGCCAAAAGATGAAGAGAGAGAAAAGAGTAATATTGTCCATGTCTTGGCTCTTCATAGTTTTGGTCCTGCTTAATTTCTGGTTGGGTCACACCTTTCCCCTTATCCAATTCTCTCTGCCCTGAGCCACTTCCATTTCTCTGAACACACCAAAATATTTATAACCCCCATATGGTTCTCTCTGACTAGGGATGATAATGTTTACTCCTCAAACTTCTTCCAATTGAAAAATATTTATTTATTTATTTATTTATTTATTTAATCAAACCTCATTTTATTAAAAGTTATTCAGAAAAGACTTATAGACTTCAATTTTCTAATAACCTCCTAACTTTAAAATTTCTAATCTTAATTATTTTAATTGTTTCATTTTGTATTAAATTTATTGGGGTGACATTGGTTAGTAAAATTGCATTGGTTCCAAGTATACAATTCTATAATACATCATCTATATTTTGCATTGTGTGTTCACCACCCAGAGTCAAGATCAAGCTTCACTCCACATAAAGCCTCTCTTTTTATTATCCAGACATAGGCAGACTCTATCCTAACAATTTATTCTATTTTTGTTCTTGTTGCTGTTTGCCTATTGCTATCCTCATTGGTAAGGTTTCTTTATTAGCTCATCTTGATACCTACACTTAATAAAGAGCCAAGTACATAGCAGATCATCAACAACAAGTTAAATAATGAAGATGAGAGGCATAGCATCTATAGAGCGGTAGAGATAAAATGCACATAAGCAATACTGATCAACATTTTCTGGACTACTCTTACCATTGGCAGGGGGTGGAAGGAGATGTGTGTGATTGGAGTGTAGTTTATATTCAGAAAACACCAATGATAAGAAACAAAAAGGAAAGCAGAGTGAAGAAAAAATTTACTTGAAAATACATTAAAAATAAAAATAAAAGGGTTTGTATACCTAATCTCCCAATTTCACAACATTTTCTCATACCTGAACCTACCAAAGGAGATGCAAAGATTAAAAACTTCTGTAATTATTATCAGGTTAAAAGTGTCCCATGTGAGTTTTGTTTTTCCAACCAACACCGTATTTTAGAAATGAAGAGATGGAGGACTTTTCACTATCGGATGTGTTGCAGAAAGCAGAAGATATAGAATCTTTACTTACTTGGTTAGAGAATTCCTGTGTGACTAGTGTGCTATGAACACTGGTGACTACTGTCACATTTTGCCTAGGTTTGAGGGGTTTCCTATAATGAGGACTTTCAATGCTGAAACTGTGACGGTCCGGAGAAAACCGGGATGATTGGTCATGCTACAAGAATTCTCATAAGAGGGGCTAGACTACAAACTTGGTGTCTTTACAGAGTTTCTAAAAATGTCCTTTTAAACCCCAAATCATGCCATTTAAATCTAGATGATTTTAAGAAATCTTCTATTTGAGATTCTGCCCTATGTTACTTAAAACATAGATTTCCTTGGAAAGCCACTATTTCTATACCATGAATATGTTAATACATTAACTCTTAATGAATACTTATTTTACTATCTATATAATTAATTACTATTTATTTTAATAAATAAATTATTAAATATTTAATAAATTAATTAATTATAAACAATTTATAATTTATTATTTGTTTAATTATTTGTTATTTAATTATTTATTCATTTAAATTATTTAAAAATTGATTATTTATTATGTGTCACCGGTTTGCAAACATTCTTTCAATGTCTCACTTAAAAACCTGATGAAGTCACTGATCTTATTTATATATATATATATGTATATATATGTATATATATGTATGCATGTATGTATATATATGTATGTATATATATATATATTTTATATTTATATTTATATTTTAAATGAGCAACATAAAGTCAAAAACATTAAGTCATTTGCCCAAGCTGGCAGAGCTACTGAATGATCTAAGCAGAATATTTACCTATGTTGGAGCTTGAATGCTTGGACATTCTGTTCTCTGGTCAATCAGCTAAGTACGAGGCATTTTGCTGGATATTCTGAGATGTTTCATGATGTATGAGGCACTGTTCTTAAGATGTTTACTAACATGGGAGTTAAACATAAATAAATAGTGAAGGTATTACTGAAAATTTGCATGACATTTGCTGTACACCCCACCCTTTCACAAACATTAAGTTAAACAACTATCACACTAACACATTACAGCAAGCATATCAGGACTTTATAACAGATCAATTATCTGAGGTTCAGAAAAATTAAAAGACTGTTCAATGGCTATCGATACTGTAGCTGGGAGATGGAATCTAAGACTTTCCTGTTCATAGCCTCATCTTTATTTACTTTACCATACTGCTTCAAATACACATTACAAATAGTAATTACTTAATAGAAATTTCTCTTAGGATCATGAATTTAAGTAACCTTTGTGATCTGCCTACCCCAGTCTCGTCATGTTGTTGAAACTTCATAATTGTTTGCTGGATGAATAAATCTGCATTGCTAGAATATTTCTCACCCCTAGAATGTAGTTATGTACTCCATATCTGGTAATTATTTAGAGTATTCTCACACAGGGACCAAGTTGTTTCATAAACAAAAATAGCTATCCCCAAATCGTAAAGCTTAGTGTCTAAAAGAAAGACTCTGGAGCCAGACTGGCTTTATATTTCTATCTACCTTTTCAACTCTCTACCTCTTTGACTACGTTGAGGTAACTTATCATAACCTCTCTCTCTGTGACTCCTTTTCCCCTCTTGTAAAATAAGAGTAATATCCTAACTATCTCAGAGGTTGTTATATGGATTAAATGAGTTGATATGAGTAATGCCTTAGAAACGGTCTGGCATTTAGTAAGCATTATATTTCCTAGCTACTATCTTTATCACGGCATTATTATTTTACTCAGAAAGCTTTGATTCAATACAGGCCCAGTGACTTGTTTGATCCTGGGAATATTATTTTCTGTAAGTGAGCTTAATTTCTTGACCTGTGATGGTTGATATTTTCAAATTAACATACAAAAATATTCAGTGTTTAACACAATATAATTGCCCAATAAAATGTAAATATTTTATTTAATTTTGTTTAATAAACATTTGTGACTAAAGTATAGCAGGCCCTTTGTTCGTCTCTGAGGCTAAAAACTTTTTTAAATAGATAGGGTTCTTATTTTCTGATATTTTAATAGGGGATATAGACATAATAAACTATTTTCACAAATATGTAATTACACATAGTGAATCCATACTCAGCCAGAAGAACACTCAAATAGTGCTAATATATGCAGTACATAATTCATCATCCACTTACCTTTTAAGGAGTTTATTCAATTCTCTGCACATTTTGTAAGTTTGCTAAGGGCATATCTTAGATTTTCAACCGAGAGTGAAAAAGACCACCCCCGTATATACCACAGATCATATATTTTTTTAATGACTGAGACTTTTCTAAGATTAGTGGGTAATAAAGCAAATGAAAATGAAATCACCTCTAATGATGTTGACAGAGTCCCAAATCCAGGTGTTTGGACTCAATGTATTCTACATATATTTTTAATAATTAATATTAATGGTTCAATTTATTAAAGGTATTAGAGCCATCGATGACTTTTTCAGGCATAAAATTATGTAGCCATTACATTTTAAAATATAATCGTAAAATTATATGCATTGAGGGTCATACATATACAATTTTGAACATGAAACTGTCACAGAGAAAAATGTTAGCCAGCAAAGTCTACATTAATGCAAGCATTAATGTTCTGTGGGAGACTTCCAGTTCAGGCTGGGATAAATTGTGATCATGGTGGTAAATTGCTTAGTATAAGGGAGTGAATAACCTAAACAGGCGTTCATATATTTCTTAGAAGAGCTTACTGTTACCCCTCACCTACTAGTGATTTTTATTACTTATGAGCACTTAGTTTAACTCTGTATCAGCAATTTTCAGATTGGGCAACTAAATTTATTATATGTGAACATTTATATATCCTGAAGCTCACTAAAACAATGTGACTGACTCTCTCATAAATTTACAACATTGGGAGGATATATTTTTAGAAATGCTGATGTGAGTTTTGTAATTATTATCGTACCTCAAGCAGTAATGCCTACAATAGAACAATTATTTAAGGATATTCCAATTAGCCATTTTATTTTTATTCAAAATGCTGTTTCTTTTTTTTAATAACATGCAACAGATCAGCAGAAATTGGGCACAGTGACCTACAATATTTTACATAATTATGAGTTTATCAAATTTATTCTCATTTCCAAAAATACGTTTTTACTTAAAATACTAATCCAATGTTTCGTTTGGCCTTTCACAATATTGTTTCAGAACAGTGCAATATTTTGCTATTCGTTTGATAGGAAAATGTTAATATATAATTTACCAATATTTTATACAAATGTAAGGGAATATAAATACTAGGACAATTTATTTACAAATATAGTCAGCCTGAGGAAAATCAAAATACATAAAAAGGGGAAATTTTATTAATATTTCCTGTCTGTGCCCTTTTCCTATTTATGACTTCTCTACTTTATTTTTTGAAAGCTTCACTGTATTTTATGATCTATAATATTGCATTCATCTTTCCATTTCTTTCTCCCTTTTTTGTGTTTTTGTGTGCTTGCACTGTGATATAATTATTTTTTGTCTCCAGTAAACAAGGTTTTCATTGTATCTTAGCTAAAGCAATGTCGTTGCATTCATATACAAGAAGGAAAATAGTCAGTAGCATAATATTTAATAACACCCCAGATGCAATGGTCTACGCTTTTCTACAATAAAAATCAGTTTGTTATGCTCCCTAAATAAACCACATACACGCACGCACACACACAGACACACACAATAAACAACTGCCTTCATAAGTTTATCTTCATTTTGGATATTTCTATATTCTTTGTTTTCATTATTACACTGGATTTACCTACGTCTTTAGGTACTTCTCCAGTCACTTCTTTTCCTTTTTCTTTTGTACAAGATGGTAAAGGAAAGTTAAGAACCCAGAAGCAGAAACATTTTGGAAATACATTCTAGTGTTTTTATCTTACCAGTTCTGTAAATTGAGTAAGTTACTTAAGCTTTGATTTTGTTATCTGCAAAATTTAGATAATAAATATTGTCTCATAATTCATAGTTCATTGGAAGGTTAAATGAAATAATACATATGACATTCTGACAGTACTAAGCAAGAAAGATATGTCACTGGATATATCTGTTATCATTGACTTGTGTTCCTCCTGCCATGGTTAAAACCAAATATTCCTTAAAATTCTGCCCTTCACTACTCTCTCGCACTTCCATGGCTCAACTATGTGTCTTTACTTATTCTGAAAGCTTTAGTAATTTCTATAACCTAAACATTTCTGATGAAGTGGTATTAAAATAAGCTTTTTACAACTCCTTCAGATAAAAATGTTTCATTGATTTTAAAAGGTTGAGAAATGAGAATTAATTTATTTTAGAAATAAATAAAAAAGAAGAAAATGCATTTTCTAGTCCACACTGTTATTTACATTTTCTGCAATAAGCTTAGAATTCATATTATCACTTACTTTAAAAGAATATTAACATTTGACTACAAGGTAATTGAAATTAGTTATATATTAATAACTTTCATATTTCCAAATAATGATTCCAAGGTATATCAGCTAAGTACAATTTGCTACACTATAAGTCCCTACAAATAGGAAATTCAATTGTCACTTAAATTATTGTAGATACAGTTGGCTTAAACTGTATTGTAGATACAGTTGGCTTAAAATAAAGAATGCACAAAAATTTAGATGGAGCATAATTATGTTATTAAATAAAGACCTACAAATAAGTAAAGTGTAAATTGATAATATACACAAATAATACTTGGCAGTATATTAAATACTTTTGTATATAACATTGTTTATTTAGTTCACAAAGCAAGAAAACCAGAAATCAATCTAAACTCATCCCTTTACCTTATGCTTCTGGATCATCTTGTTCATATCCCAATTTTAAGCCCTGCTTTTCTCTTAAGTCTGCTCCATCCCCTCTATCACCATGTCTCATATTTCAGAAACTCATCAGTTCTGAACTCATCAGTTCCTGAACTGCCAAAATGTTATTAAATCCATCTTCTTGCTTTTGTTCATGTTTCCTTCTAATGAATCTGCCAACAAATAATTTTAAAGTACTTATCCAGGCTTCTCTCTCAGCTTTATAAGCACATGGCTTTGTCATGCTAGATACATACCAAATATCTTAGTACAGTTGTTCTCAAATTTTAAAGTTCATTGGGATCATCTGAAGGGCTTGTCAATAATAGTAATCATAATCATTAATGATAACCAATAATGTTCTGCAGGACATTACCTCAGAGTTTCTGATTCAGAATTTGTGAGTGACCTTTACAATTGGTCATGCTAACACATTTCCAGGTGATGCTGGTCTTGGGACCACACTATGAGAACCACCGCTTTAACGGGACCTAAAGTGTTCACCATGACCTCGTTTGCTTCATACTCAAACCTGATCTCTCACAGTATTCTCAAAATTACTCATATCCCCTATAAACCTAAATACTGTGGGCTCTCTCACATTTCCATACAGGGTCATATGTCCATTCTTTCTGGAACATCCTTTATTTCACTACTCCATTGTTCTGCAACCTTGTCTCCTTGGCTTGCTGATGATCACATTCAATTTTCAGCTGAAATATAGTTTGGGCTTGGAAGCACTCCCACACTTTTTATATTTTTTATATGATCTCATAGGTCAGACAGTACATGTACATAATTTTTCATTCTATTTACCATAATGTAATTAGCAATTCTTTTTCTGTTTTACATACTATTTTTGTGAGCTCCTCATTTTATTTGTCTAAATTCAGAAATGTGTCTGGCATTCCAGCTGTATAAATATTTACTATCAAATAAAACATGCACATGCCAACTATTGAAAAATAATATGAAAACAGCAAAGAAAATGTCTATTAGATTAATAGTATTCTTGGGTGTTTTCTATTTTAAAGCTCTTTTAAGGCTAGTCACACACATATATATATATATATATATATATATATATATATATATATATATATATATATATACTATTATAAATAAGAATACTTTCTTGTGCATTGAGCATTTTAACAATGACATGAAATATTGGTTAAGTTATACATTATATCCTATGTAATCCTTTTTTAGGATGAAACAATATATTTTTTGCTTTTTATTTTCCTTATCTAGGATATGCTACATTAAGTGACCGTTCATTATTACATTAAGGAATATGTATTGAGAACTTAATATGTGGCAAGCCCTGTTAAAATTTTATATAATTTCTCATAACTCAGAGCTAACAGTGAAGCAGCAGGTAATATGTCTGACCCATTTACTATTCTGCCATTTCTTCTTCATCCGATGTAGAGTGGTTGGTTACACTTGTGTAAGACTACCAGCTTACTATTCAATAACGTTGACCTACAGCTCTTCCAAAACGCATTTGTACCAAGTATACGTTCTAGCAAAGAGATGCAGTTGTTCAGGAATTCTCATTAACAGAGTAGAAGTTGATGGGGAATGGAAGACATAATTGGGCTGCCTAATTAGAAAAATTCACCATGATACTTAGCATGATGGTAGATATTATAACGAAATTAACTTCCCTAGGATATTTCCCAAGACTAACCCATTATATTCCACCCCCTAGTTTTATTGAGGTATAATTACCAAATGAAAACTGTATATATTTAAGGTGTATAACGTGATGATTCGATATACCTATACATTATGAAAAGATTGCCACAATTAGGCTAATTAACACATCCATCACTCTACGTAGTTACCTCTGTGTATATATCTCGTGACAACAGGTAAAAGGCTACTCTCTTAAATTTCAAGTGTACGATACAATATCATTAAATATAATCACCATACTGTTCATTAGACCTCTGGAACTTATTCATCTTTGACCTGAAATTGTACCTGTTGACTGACATCTCCCTTTCCCCCTTGCCTCCTGCCCCTGGCAACCACATTCTAGTCTCAGCTTCTGACTTCAACTTTTTTTTTTAGATTTCACATATGAATGAGATCATACAGTATATTTGTCTTATTTCACTTAGCATAGTCACATCCAGATTTATAAATGTTATCATAAATGGCAGGATTTACTTTTTTATGGATGAACGATATTCCATTAACTTTATTTCTTCATCCATTGGCAGACACTTCGATTGTTTCCATGTCTTCTCTATTAGAATAATGCAGTAATGAATGTGAACATGAAGATATCACTTTGAGACACTGATTTTTATTTCCTTTGGGTATATACTGAGAAGTGGTATTGCTGTATCATACGGCAGTCTTATTTTAATTTTTTGAGGAAACTCCATATTTTTTCCATAATGGCTGTACCAATTTACATTCTCAAAAATACTGTATAAGAAAACCATAATATTTCCAAAGATGAATTGGTTTTTCTTTTAACTTTCCTTAAGAAAGTTAAAGTTAACTTTCTTTATGTAAATTGATGCATAAATCCTTTAATAAAATAAGAGACTAATTTAAATGTGTATTTTAAAAAACATGTTGAAAAAGGAACTATTTTGAAATATGCAGGTAATTTTGTTTAAGTATACCTACGGACTAGAACAGACTTAATCTAATGAATATTAGATTTCCCCTAATATCTAAGAAATAGAGGTGGGCATAAAATCTTTATGCATTTTCAATTCATAAAAATAAAACGTTTCTTCACTATGTCACCAAGCCCTAGTATTTAATATAGAATATATGCAAAAATATATCTTGGAGAAAGAAGAATTATTCATAAAATAATTAAAATATGGCAAATTTATTTTCAAAAACATATCTTATGATTATAGTGTTTAATATAATATATTTTGGGATAAGTCTTTTTTAATTATTCATTTAGGTATGAATCTTAGCCTTCCATTCTCATGCTGATAAGGACAGATTCTTATTGTATTGTGATTATCCCATTAGGGTGAAATTTATTATTTAATATTGAATGAGAATTCTAGCCTATTAGGAACAGTCATTTAAAACATATATTTAGTTGCTAGCACTAAGGTAGAAGGCAGTTTGTTTATACTTATCATTGAATAAGAACTTCATATTTATTTAACACGATTTTCAGAATATTGAAATGAAAAGTACAGTAAATATATTGATGGGAAGGAGATTAATTTAACAATTTGCACAGAGTATGTTGGCTGGGAGAGCATTTGTAATGTCTGCACTCCTTTGTTGAGGGGCATGGATATTCACAGTTATGCTGAGAATTTGATTACCATCAGAATGTTGACTCTTCTCCTTGTTTTTGCCTTTCTCAGAAGATTAACATAGCATTTCTTGCCCTACTGCATTTTATTTACTCATCACATTTTTATTGTTACTGTTTTTGTTTATACTTACATAACTTCAGCAGAAATTTCCCTCCAGACCTGCTATCCCTTAATCAAAAATGTCTGCTTATTTCCATTATGGTGAATATTTAAGCCAATGGCTGCCTGTACTAGATTTGTACCGAGAGAAACTTAGGTAAAACTCTTGTTTTAAAACCATTAAATTCATATGTATTAAGATACTTGCATTAACATTAAGGGTAGCTTGTTATTTCATTGCTAGTCATGTTGAGATACTTTGTTTTGTTGTGTTTTGTTTTGTTTAGCCAGGATATCTCTCAACAATGCCCAGTTAAACCAACTCATAGATCTTGTCTTCTTGACCCAACCCCAAATTCTGTTGTGGCCTTTCTGATCTCACCCGTGTTATGATACTGCTCTCTGATTTTATTCTGGAATCCTTTGATCAAAACTGTTTTCTTGCTACTTGTTTTTCCAATA
Organism: Rhinolophus hipposideros; assembly: GCF_964194185.1. NCBI lineage: Eukaryota > Metazoa > Chordata > Mammalia > Chiroptera > Rhinolophidae > Rhinolophus > Rhinolophus hipposideros. The sequence goes on from NC_138055.1 coordinate 79,296,409, forward strand.
CACTTCGCATTCTAGGGTTATTCTTGTTTCTAGATTGAGTGCTCTTTTTTTTTTTTTTTTCATACTTAAACATTTATTGAATGTGGTAGCCAAGGAGCTATGTTTAAAAGGTACATTAAAAAATATCTCATTATGGCATTCAGTTGCTTACTTGGTAACATCTGGATTATGGTTTATCTCAAACTTTGCAATAATAAGTAATATTTTAACATCAAGCTAGACTTCTGTATAAAATAATGTTTTCATCACCAAAATGAGACAGTTCTGCATAGTAACTTGAAACTTACCCTGTCTCAAGAAAGATAGCTACCCAATTCTATTATAGCATTGATAGTGATATCAATATCAGGTTCTGAGGAGACATGGAGTTATAGTAATACTTTGAGATAAAAAATGGCAACACACCTGGACAAAAGTCAACAGAGAAGCAGTCAGTTAAACTATACCACAGATATAATAATATTAATATTATGAATGAAATACCCATGGAATCTTTCAGATGTTGTGTGCATCATGAGTCCTAACAATATTAACCTATAAAATGCAGATTTTAACTGATCTGAAGAATTCTACTTCTAATTATCAAGAAGTTCGTACACTTGAAACCTATATAATTTTACTAACCAATATCACTCCAATAAATTTAGTAAAAATTAAAAAAGAATTCTATCACGATTAATAGCACTTCTGTTATAAACATTAGAGTTAGCTAAACTATAATTAATTGATGAATAGAGTGTGGCAGAAATCTTAGTAACAAAACCAGTTGTTTTGGAAGTTTGCTCTTACATTTTTCTTTGTAGCAAATGAGAGCAATGTGTCTTCCTTTTTCTTTTCAATGTTCAATGTTTAAATGACTTTGATGTGTTATGAATTATTTTTCTAATAAAAAGGACTTTCTTAAAGCATTGTCAACATTTCAATTATGTTTCTAGAGTTTAACCAAACACCATTTGCGTATATTTAAAAATAGAAATGACAGTCTTCCTACTTCATTGTACTGCAATGAATTTCATGTTGAAAACTATTAATCCATATGCTAGACTGATTCATACAATTGAATTCTCCTAAAGATTCTCCCTGTGGTTCTATTTTAATTCTGTACAGCTGAAGCCCTCTATTAATATGAATTTAATGTTTTGTAAATCTTTTCTGTTTATTGAGATAATATTTATATATAGTAAAATACATCCTTTCTGGGGTATACAATACAGTGAACTTGACAAACATTTGCAGTGAACTTGACAAACATTTGTAGTGGTATAACCACCACCACAGTCAAAATAAAGAATATCCTCATTGTCCAAAAGATGTCAGCATCACCCTTTGTAGCCTTTCCTCTTTTACTACCCTATAGGTCCTGGTAATTACTGATATGATTACCATTTGTATGGTAATCATAGATTTGCTTTTTCCAGAAGGTCATATAATAAATCTTTTATTTATTTTTTTTATTTTTTCTACAAGTACTTCATTGGTGTTTAAAGAGAACTTATAATGTGCAAAAAATAATAATATTGTAACAAGACAGAGTATTACTACTTTGACCCTAGGCATTATATTTTTCTGCAAAGAGAATGTCATTTTTCAGGGCTCTAGGCTTGAATATATTAAAAGGGGGTTGTTTATCTAAGTTGTACCTCATAATTTCACACAATTTGAGAATGAGGGACTCTTCAGAAATCCAAAGATATTCTTGAATTTGGAGAAAACTACTTTCAAAAATCAAATGGCTTTTTTTTTTTGTGTGTGATAGTTTCCAAATGACACAACCCAAAGATGCTGTAAAGAAAGATGGGGCATGCGTCCTGCTGAGATCAGAACATACTGGACTTAGGCTTGTCTTCAAGCACATTTCTCTGAGTGAGCAGAGATTGGATTTCTCTTTTCTGTTTCAACTCTTCTGCTTATGTTATGCTGGAGAAGTATTTTTCAAAGAGGAGCATGAAACAACTAAATAGAATGACAATGAGAAATTATAGAAAATTCCAGTGAATTTAGGAGAACAGAATTGAAGTTGCCCACTCAAGCAGAGATGTTTTTCTCATGGGAAAAATAGGTCTGGAAGTTGCATGTGCTGTGATAAATAATTTGGTGGCAAAATATAAAATATGTTCTTTGTAACAGCATTTAAAATTCCCTTAGGAGTATAAACATTATATCATCTTTGCCTGTGGGCAGGAAAACTTAGCATAAGGAACATGCATACAAGTATGTATGAGGGGAACTGCCAAACAGGAGGGATACGGTCGTTCAGTCTCTGGGGTACCAATTTTCTCTGTAGATTCTTAGGCACTATTCTTACTCTAGATAAGCTGAGGTAGACCTGGAATGATGCATAAACATGTGAATTAGAGAAATATCCACTGGGAGAATCTGAAAGTTCAAAACAAATAAATTAAGGAACCTCGATTCTACTAAGAAGAAAAATAATATTTTCTATAATTTGTTGTAGATGTGACATTTGGGAAGTTTGTAACAAATGGTTTGTGCATTGTAGTACATAATTATGGCCCGAAGGGGAATTCATTAACTAATATAACTTTAAGATCCTACTGCCAGTTAAAAGTGGAAAGGACACTGAAGACTTGCCATTCACTTGCAATTATAGGAAGGAAAAAAAAAAAGGTCACCAAAACTTCCTTATAATGAAATTATTTAATGAATATTTCATATAATAATTATTAAATTATAAGTATTAAATAAATAGTATAAATAAGTAAATTTATAAGTAAATAATAGCTTTTAAATAAATTTTAAAGAATGCGATTTAAAAAAAGTTAGGTTAGGGAGACTGAACAGGATTTGATAGACTTTATGCGAAGATAGAAGAAAACATTTTAGAGACCACCAGTGACTTACTCTTTCAACTTGAGTCCGGTAATGATTTCAATGTTTTCTCTTTTTGACTAAGACTTGTACTCTTCTATTTCTAGACTTAGGGGTGATTTTAACTGTCTTTTCTATTTGAAAAATAACTCTCCAAAGAGAACACTTGACTTCCCACATCGTTATTCAACTTTCCAACCCATGTTAGAAAGAATTGGTGTGGGAAAATAGCTCTGGTTCATATTTATTGTTCATATATTGTCACTGTTGAAATGTCATGAATACATTTTAAATATAAATAATTTATTAAGGTAACTGAAATTTCTAAGGGTGTAATGTATTTCCAACCTGCAGCCCTTCATATGCAGTGATAACATATTACAGTAGCCTCACACCTGAAAAAACATAACGATAAGCCGTACAAAAAGCACAAAGAAATATTATCACAGTGAGAACAAGGAATACTAAGAAAAACTAGACATCAGAGCACAGTAAAAAAAAATGCAATGTTTCCTTTTATATCTAAAGATTTTCCCCTTCTAACACTTCCTAGCATAAGTAGAAATTCAATTAAAGTTAAGGAAAATAGTCTTTTCTAAGAGCTGCTGCCAACTGAAAAAAAAAAAATTCTTAAAAACTCATCCCGTTGGAAAACACCTTCATGCATAAGCATGCAGATCCCACATTTGAAATCGTAGCTCCCATTCTTTTCTTTGAAAGCAAAAAAAAAAAAAAAAAAAAAAAAAAATAGTCAGGTGTGGAAAAGCACTTGCAGTTCACTTTCCAAGTCCTTTTGTAGTTTCGCCAAAGCCATTATTTGTGTTTAGGGAAAGATTGTACACTTGGCAGCCAATCACATGTGCCTTCTGACAGTGCAATGTAGTAATCCTCAGAGAATTTCAGCTCCTCCTTCTCCATACTTGCATTTATGCAATACCTGGTCCTTTAAATGCTTAACACATTGAAAATAAAGACAAATTGTTTGACTCTCAGAAAATTTCATTTGGTTGTAATTCTGATTCTGCCGGACATTTGATGACACATTTCCTTTTCATGTCCAAATTAGTTTACCAGTAGGTTAATTCTATTTAGCTCTCACTGTATTGGGGGAAAATGCAGAAATAAAGACAAAAGCAAAGGACATAAAAAGTCCTACAAATCTTATAAGATTGATATTCACTTGTTTGTTACATCAAGGATTATTGAAAGATACATCTATTCTCCATTTTACACGTCTTTATTTGCTGTAGTGGTTTGAGGAAGTTCACTCCTACCGTAGAAAATACAACATACTTCCTTGACTTAATGTATTTAACATAAAGCAGTACTTTTACTACCTTAAACAACATAAGGCCCTTAGAACCTCTATCTCTCCTTACCCTTACTACTCACCTTTTCCATTTCCTCCTACTCAAAATCTATTATCAGAAAAGTATTGAAGTAAATTGCTTTCAGTTAATGAAATGTTTTTTGAACTTCCTGACATCAGATGTTTCATAAGTGCTAGGTGCACTTTTGTGAATGTGACCAGGGGAGCACCAGCTTCAGTCATGACTTTTAATTCTCTCTATATTTACTCTTCTCAATGATATCTATTTCTTCCTGTATTTCTGTGTGTCAAGCTGTATTTATTCCCCGTTACATGAAAAACTCACTTTAGTTGAAACAGGAAATCATAAGTTCCCTATTTCTGTTTTTATAAAAATCTTTTATTATATCTTCACTTTTTAAGGATTTTTTCACTGAGTAGAGAGTCTATGTTGAACATAATCCTTTTCAGTTTTTAATAACATATTATTGTCTTCTAGTTTCTATTGTTTGATATAAAGTCTACTGTAAGTGATATTGTTTGTTCTTTGACGGACAGCATATTTAAAAAACATAATGAGACATTCTGTCTTTGAGGCATTCTTTCTGTCTTTGGTTTCTAGAAATTTGAGGTTTTATTTCTATATGTTCAACTTGAGGTACAAAGCTTTTCTTAACTTTAGGATTTCTTTTCTTTTTTAAAAATATTTTTGGGGAATATTGGGGAACAGTGTGTTTTTTCCAGGACCCATCTACTCCACTCAAGTCGTCGTTTTGTTTTTTGTTTTCGTTTTTTCTTTTTCTTTTTTTTTTTTTTTTTCAATTTAGTTGTGGATGGCACAGCTCAGCTCCAAGTCAAGCCATTGAGCCATTGTTTTCACTATAGTGGAGGGCGGGCGTACAAGCTCACTGACCCATATGGGGATCGAACTGGCGACCTGGGCATTGTGAGCACTTCACTCTAACCAACTGAGCCAACCAGCTGCCAGGTAACTTTGGGATTTCTTGTCTTTCTTTCGTATGAGAAAATTCTCAGCCATGGTTTTAACTTACTGCTTTTGTTTTGTTTCTTCTCTTTCCTGAGATTGCCTCATCTCACCACAAATCACCTTTTCTTACCTCTTTTCTTTCTCCTTTCATTCTGATGATCTGGAAGTTATGCTAGAATTTTTCATCACATATGCATTTTAAATGTTCTTTACTAGTATATTTTCAGTATAACTTTCTCAATATGGCTGTCTATTTTTTAATGACGTATCTTTCTATTCACTATCCTTACCTTACACTAGCTATACCTTAAATAGTGTTCAAGTTACCACATGATACTTGTACAGATTTTAATTTTCTGCTGACATTATATATCTCATCTATTCTTGTGTGTAATATTGTTATTTAAATATTTACATTTTACAATTCCAAAAATGATTGTTTTAATCCATTTATTTTCAATCTAATCCTGCTTCTTATAAATCTGCTGATTTTTGATACAATGTTGAACATTGTATATGAAAAATTATAAAGGTAATTTCAGGTTCTGATGCCATTATTTTTAGCCAGAGAGGTTTTTTATTTGTTTGTTTGTTTTGTTTCTTTATATCTGGCCAGTAGTAAAGTAAGAGCAGGTCAATTTAATCAGTTTGGGATAGAATTGATTCAAAGTTGTTTTTCTGCCTTTGTAAGAGGGTTTATTTGGGTTTGTTCTTACCCCAGTTGTAGCTAAAGTACTTATCTGAGCCCATCTTCTTTGGCAAGTCCTGAATGAACTATATGTCTGTCTCCCCTGCCCATGAAATTGGCAAAAGTTCTCTTCAGCTTTTTAACATTTTGGCTGAAGTTTAAAACTCAGCAAATGCTTGGGAAGGTGTGAAGTATTATTAGGCTCCCCTTTTCTGCATTCCTCTCTCTCTGTGATCATGGCACCTCAAGTTCTGGCTGCCCTGGTAGATATACATCCTGATTTTCACAGTTCTTGTCACAACACATTTCACAAAACTCTGATCATAAGGTAGTTCCACTTTCAATTTTTTGAGGAACCTCCAGACTATTTTCTGTAGTGGCTGACCCAATCTGCAATCCCACCAACAGTGCAGGAGGATTCCCTTTTCCCCACATCCTCAGGAGCATTTGTTTGTTGATTTGTTGATGATAACCATTCTGATACGAGTGAGATAGTATCTCATTGTGGTTTTTTTTTTTCCAGTCCTCTAATGATTAGTGACATTGAGCATTTTTTCATATGTCTGTTAGCCATCTGAATGTCCTCTTTAGAGAGTTGTTTCTTCATGTCCTCTGCCCAATTTTAAATTGGGTTGTGTTTTGTTGTTGTTGTTCTTTTTTGGTATTGAGCTGTATGTTTTTTTTAATAATTTTTTTTTATATAACCCCTTATCAGATGTATCATTGGCAAATATCTTCTCCGATTTCAATAGGTTGCTTGTTTTTTGTTTTGCTTTGTTTTGTTTAATTGATGGTTTCCTTTGCTGTAAAAAAACTTTTAGTTTGATGTAATCCCACATGTTTATTTTTTCTTTTGCTTCCTTTGCCTGAGGGGTATATCAGTGAAAATATTACTGAGGATAATGTTTGCATTTAGAAATTACAAATAAGTAGTCATAATATAGTCCTGGGGATATGAAATACAGTATGGGAAATATAATCATAAATGTAAAGATTATATAGGGTGCCAGATGAGCACTGGATTTATCAGGGGACCACTTCATGAATATGATGTCTGACCAACATGTTATACATTTGAAGTTGAAGTAGAATAATATTGAATATCAACTATAATTAATATATATGCAATATTATAATTATACATATGTATTATATATACACATACACACATATGTATGCATACATATATACATATACATACATGTATATGTACACATACATACACATGTGTGTATGTATATATACATATATACATATATATATACAACTATATGTACATATGTATACATATATACATATATAAATATATATGTGTGTATGTATATGCTGGAGGTGCCAAACAAATGTATACAAGTGGACACTTTGGTTAGCATTGCTCAAGCAGTAGTTCGCCATAATTAGAAGTGTCTGGACGCTGATGGTAACCACTTTGAGCACCTCTTGTAATTGCAGAAGTCAAACGTGACTTGTATTCATCTTTTTTTCTCGGTACATATTGAGCATTATAATTTTAATAGTTTTCTTTTCTTAAAATGTGTATACTTTTTTTGAGATATATGTATATATATTACAGCATAGGGAATAGAGTCAGTGGAATTGTAACAGCTATATACGATGTCAGAGGGTTAGTAGATTGGGGGAGGGGGTTATCACTTTGTGAGGGGTGTAAATGTCTAACTATGACATTGCTTTGTACACCTGAAACTAAAGAAAAAAACAACAAAACAACCCCACAAAACTCTGATCAATTTCTCAGCACCTTCATGTTTTGCACACATCAGTAATGAAATAGTGGCACAGAAAGTAGTCTCAACTCAGTGCCGCTCTCTTCTCTTCAGAATCCTCGTTCCTCAAGTGCTGGCTGTCAAAATAGTTCTTCAATATTTTAAAATAGATTTAAATTTAAAAATAGTTCTCATATTTGCTTTTCATGATCTGTTTGTTCTCCCATAAGCTAGTTCTTCCTTATTAGATTATAATGATTGTATTAGTATATTAAAATAATATGTTAATACAAGGGATATTGGACATTTGAAAATTATAAAAGTTTTTGACTCACTCATTTTTTATGACTTAATATCTTTCAGTTCTTAGCACAATAGTCACCTTAGACTGTGACAATAGGTATTTTTAAATGTAAAAATATTAAAATATTCAAGATTTATCAGTTCTATCCTCTGAAAAGACATCAGTTATTCTACCATACACAGATATAGGTAACAATATTCATCTGTATATGAGAGAGTTGACAGTTATAACAGAAAACAAATATCTGAAACTGCTCTCGCTTTTGAACCATACATTACTATAAGTAGATAAAAATGTTTTTGCTCTTTTGCCTGTCTCCCATCTCTTTGTCTCTCTTTCTATATATGTCTGTGTCAATATAAACACGCATACACAAACACAAATACACATATATAAACATAGTGTGTATATGTGTGGTATAGAAACTACCACACACACACACACACACACACACACACACACACACAACAAGAAGCACAGAAATGACAAAGAAGAAGCTGTTACTTGCAATAATCTTTTTCATGTGAATACAGTCTCCTGAAACCAATATTGCCTGTTTTATTTCCAGTCTCTTGATTCCAGGCTACCTGCTTAATGTAAGGAATTTTTCTTTTATTGACTGATGCCAGGTTCCCATACTTCATGTTTTGATATTATATGTTACTTTTACCTGTATCACCAAGAGTCCTAATTTCATACTGTATAAATGGCTTGATTGTTAATTCTATTTGTATTACCTAAAACACTCCAAAAGCTTAGAGCTTAAGCCGAAAAATAAAAATGGAATTCTGAGAAAATATTTGGAAATTTAGAACATTTTCAAGTATATGAGCATTAGGGAAGAAAGATCCCAGAATAGTTTCAGGTGTTTAAATAAATCATTTTGACATGCAAGTCTGATCACATATGTTTATTGACCATGATCTTACAGGAATGGGAAGAAATCTGGAGGTGGCATTTTGACTAAGTCACACACAATTCAATAAAAAGTATGGCAACAGTCTGCCAGTTATTTTATTAAATAAGTTGTCTGACAGATTACAAACACTTTCTGATAAGTTAATTGTTCTATCCATGTAATCATTTCTAATTACTACAATTCATGGAACATTTCAGCTGATTTTTAAAATGATAACTCAAGATGTCCAAACTGTAGCATTTTGTCCACATAAATGTTTAGTAAAAAGCAAAATAATAAAATGATTTGATAAATAGGTTAATTAAAATATTGTTAGAATAAACAACTCAGTAAATGGGAAATGTGAAGCTCAGAGCATGGATTCATATGTTTCATTTAAATTGAATCAGAATTTTATGGAAAATTTCATTTTCAGTGTGGAATATTCAGAACACTGGCCAACGAACTTAGGTTTAATAAAATATTTTAAACATAAAGTCCCGCAATATGTTGTCACGGTGATATACTCAAAATCAAAGAGCATTTAATTGGAGTGTACAGTCTAAGCGCATATGTAAATACATAATACATCATAAAATCCTGAAAACACAATTTTTCCTTTTGTCAGGAAAGTCTAAAAGACACTGAGTCACTATATATACATACATTCCTTATTAAAAACTCAAAATAAATATTTTCCCAATCTAATTTTCTATTTGCCATGACCGTGGTACTTGACTCTCTGACGTCTTTTACTATTTTTTTTAAATAGCTATCTTTACAGTTATAAAGCATTATGTCTTTTTAGATGAGTTTATAAGAAAATGATTATCATGGATTTGTGTATCTTTTTCACATTTTCATTGTTCATGTGCACAGAAATTACTTCCTATTCCATCAATTCTTCTAACCTACTTGGATATTTTTGAGTTATTTTCAGTAGCAGTTTATGTACTTTTATTTTATCAGTTGAGATGCTCTTGTGGGTAGAATTTATACTTTGGTTAGGAATGGAATGATGATTTTATGATATAACATATTTCCCTAAAAATAAGACCTAGCCAGACAATCAACTCTAATAAGTCTTTTGGAGCAAAAATGAATATAAGAGTGGTTCTTATTTTACTATAAGACCAGGTCTTATATTCATTTTTGCTCCAAAAAACGAATTAGAGTTGATTATCTGGCTAGTTCTTATTTTCAGGGAAATACGGTATATCATAAAATCATCATTAGGGTAGTTATAATTTGAGAGCATTTCGCTGAGTATTAGCTGTAATGCCACCCATTTGTTCCCCGATAATCAATGCTCAGCACTTCAGCACATCTTCATTCTCTGGTTGAAATGTCCTGTTTCCAAGGCACCAAGAGTGTACTACAGAATATTACACAGAGACTACGGGACTTCTGTCAGCTTGGGTATCACATATGGCTCAACACTGTGTTTCAATGAATTTCTAGATATACAGGGTGATTTACTTCATGAAACTCAGCAAATTTGGAGACATTTGTTTCTTCGAATATTTTGCTGTCCTATTTTTTTTCTCTCCTGTCTTAGAACCAGAGTTACTCAATTATGTTACTTGATTTTTTTCCACATATCACTAATTCTCCATTTAATTTAATTTTTCTTTTCTGAATCTTCAATTTAGACAATTTCTATTGAGCTGTCATTAACTTTACTAATTATTGTTTCCAATGTCTAGAATGACTTTTAGCCCATCTAATCAATTTTCTTTCATTTATTGCATTTTTTGTTCTAGTATTTCCATTTGATTTTTATAATTTCAACTTATTGTATCTTTGTCAACTGTTCCCTAATATTTCCATATTTTAATTCCTTAAACTAATTTTAATAGCTCTGTTACAATAAGTTTTGCTAATTCAAAACCTATCTCATCTAGCAATCTGTTTTTACTGAGTGTTTTTTGCTGCTAATTATGTGACGCACGTTCCTGTTTTCCTACAAATCTAGGACTTTTGGCAGGGTTGTATTTTGTCAATGTTACTTTGAATGGAGAGATTGCATTTTCTTTTTTTAAATGGCACAGATTTTTGTTCTGATAGACACTAAAATTTCTGACATATCTTCCTGACTTTGTTAGGCTTTTTTTTTTTTTAACACTTTATCGAGATATGATTGACACACAAAAAGCTGAATATATTTAATGTATATAACATGTTGGGTTTGGAGGTAAATATGAGTCTATAAATCCATCACCACAATCTATGACATAATTATATCCATTCTGTTAGGCTTTATTTTATGATTTGTTAGTGTGGGTCTATTTCTGCCGTCTCCTTAATTCAGGGATTATATACTGATTAAAAGGTGATGTCTTTATTGCAGTAAGAATGATCTGGATTCTCAAATAAATTCCCAAGCCTAGACTGGAACTCCAGTACTATATGATCTCTGATATTTCCATTCATGTCTTTGCTGAACAGTAGCTACTCTCTTCTAGGTTTAGCAGAGAATCACTATGAACATGTGAATCCCAGATCTCATTTAAAGACCCTCCAAACACTTCTAGGAAAAATCCTAGAGTCCTTTGGCTGAATGATGTCCCCTCTGTTACCCTCAAAATTCTAGTTGCTTCAGCAGCTGCTAACCACAATTTTTGCCTTGTTGTCTTTCTAAATAAATTAATAAAATGTCCCCAGGCAAACTGCCAGGTTAAATAGAGGACTTGCCTCTATATACTCCTTCTTTTCAAGGATGTTGTTCCCCCCAAAAAGGAATACCCATAAGTAAATTCTTTAATGCGTTATAGCTAACCTCTAGACTAACAGAGACCTTAGAATCATCGACAAAGAAAACAAATTTAATTCAAAGAATCAAGACACCATAGCATACTTCTCAACAAAAATATATTTCAAGAAATAGATTAAAATTAAAAAAAAATGTTCAAACAAACAAAAATTGAGTTTTTCCATCACCACACCCTGTCTAAGGGAATTTTTGATGATAGGAGATATTTACTCAGAAGGAAATTTTTGCTAGAAAAGCTGAGATTAAATAATAATAATAATAATAATAATAATAATAATAATAATTGTAAAAGTAACACAAAAGAGTAATAGGTGAGTAAATTTAAATTTAAATGAATGTTGATGATATAAAACAATACTCATTGTATCTTTTGAGATTTAAGAAAAAGAAAAAGTAAATAAAAAAAGAATTAAGAAAGAAGTAAAGTTAGTTATACATTATGTATCATACATAATAGGAAATAATTGAAAAAATATATACTGGCACAGGCATGGAAATGTTGATCTTTGTATATGTTACAAGCACAAACTCTATTCTAGAAGTGTATAAAAATCCAAATGTAAAAATTAGGATTCATCAATTTTCATGAAAGCAATAAATATTCTCAGAGAAGTAAGTTTAAATAGCAACAGTTTGTATAACCCATGGTGAAATTATAATTAAGAGAAATAATTTATGAATATTTGAGATGCACAAATTAAATGTGCTTAAAATATTTCTGATATAGCCAACAATTACTATCTTCTATGCACTGAAAAAATGTTTTTTGTTTGATTATTGGGAATTATAATTAATGCTATTTAAATTATTTTCAAAGTAATTTTACATATTAAAAGTCTCCCTTGAAAATTGCCTTTTAAAAATGCAATATTTTAATATGGAATTTGAGGAATAATAAATAATTTGTCTTTTACTCTGTGATTAAATGTGTATGTTATTCAACATTCCCTTAGTTTCTATATGCATTTTAATAATCTAAAAAGAATACTTCCATTTTAACTAAAAAAAAAAAAAGATACTCATAATGCTAATGATTTTTATTCTAGAGATCATGCTTCATTTTTATCATTTTTTTTAGCAAAGTATATTTGGCATACAATGTTATATTAGTTTTAGGTGTATAACATGGTGATTTGACATTTATATACCTTGCAAAGTGACCACCATGATAAGTCAAGTAACCATCTGTCACTGTACAAAATTACAATATTATTGACTATATTTCCTGTGCTCTGCATTGTATCCTCTTCAAAATGACTTATTTATTTCATAACTGGGGGTTAGTACTTCTTCCTTCCCTTGCTTTTTCACCCATTCCCCCAACCCTCTCCGTTCTGTCATCCTTAAGTTTTTTTTTCTGTTTCTCTGCGTCTATTTTGGTTTTCTTTTGTTTGTTCATGTTTTGTTTTTCAGATTTCACATGTAAGTGAAATCGTATGGTATTTGTCTTTCTCTGACTTGTTTCACTTAGCATAATACCCTCTAGGTCCATCTATGTTGTTGCAAATGGCAAGATTTCATTCTTCTTTTATGACTGAGTGATATTCCAATATATACTTATATTATCTATCCATTAACCTATTGCTGGACACTGGGTTGCTTCTCTATAATGGCTATTATAAATAACACTTCAATAAACACAGGGGCACATCTATCTTTTCAAATTAGTGTTTAGGATTTCTTCAGATAAATATCCAGAAATGGAATTTCTGATTTGTATGGTAGTTCTGTTTTTATTTGTTAAGAACACTTCATACCTTTTTCCATAGTGACTGTACCAATTTTCAACCCACCAACAGGGCATGTGGGTTCCCTTTTCTCTACATCCTCAACACTTGTTATTTGTTGGCTTTTTATAATAACCACTCTGACAGGTGTACAAGGTGATATCTTATTGTGGTTTCAATTTCATTTCCCTTATGATTAATGTTACTGAACATTTTTTCATGCGTCTGTTAGCTATCTCTATGTCTTTTTTGTTTGTTTGTTTGTTTGTTTCGAGGAAAATGTCTATTTATGTCCTTCACCCATTTTTTTATCGGATTGTTTATTGATGTAGAGTTTTATGAGTTAATTATATGTTTTGGATTTTTACGCCTTATAGGATATATCATTTGCAAATGTCTTCACCAGGTGCTTTTTCTTTTTCTTGACCATTTCCTTTTCTGTACAAAAGCTTTCTATTAGTTTGATTTAGTCCCATTTGTTTCTTTATACATTTGTTGCCATTTTCTGAGGAGACATATGCAAAATATTACTTCTATTGTATTTTGATTATAAAAAGACTCCACAATTCATTTAGACATTTTTGAACAAGGATTTGTCAGAAACAGATGGCGTAACATTAAATATTCTACTCAGCCATAAAAGAGAATGAAATTTTGCCATCTGTAACAAAGGGATGACCCTAAAGGATGTTATGCTAAATGAAATAAGTCACACAAAGAAAAATCAAATACCATACGATTTCAGTTATATGTGGAATCTGAAAAGCAAAGCAAACGAACAACAACAACAACAAAACAGAAACAAACTCATAGATAGAAAATGTTTTTTTGGTTGCCAAAAGTGAGGGGGATTGGAAGGATGGGTGAAAAAGGGGAAAGGATTAGGAAGTGCAAAGTAGTAGTAGTTACAAAACTCATGGGGATGTACAGTACAGCATAGAAAATATAGTCAATAATATTATAATAACTATGTATGGTACCATACGGGTACTAGCTTTATTGGGGTGATCATTTCATAAGGTGCACATCTAATCACTATGTTGTACACCTGAAACTAATAAAATATTGTACGTTAATTGTAACTGAAGAGAAAACCAAAATATTTAAAATAGATATAAGAAAATTGGACAGCTCTAAGAAGAAAGAACTACGTTAGGCAGGTAAGAAAAACAATAGTTACCAAATGGGTCCTTTATATGCTGTGCTACATTGCCCCTTGTCCAATAGTTATAACAAGGTGAAGTGCTGACTAGGTTATAGTATGTATCAGGCTTTTGGGGCAGAAATATTGGAAGGACACACTGAGTTTTTATCAGAGAGAAAAATGATATTTAAGTGGAAACCGCCTGATTTGTCTTTCTTTTTTTTCTTTTTTCTTTCCTTCCCTTCAATTCTTCATCCTTCACTATTCCCTTATCTCTTCCAAATTTTCTTCTTTTCCTTTTATTCCTTTGTTCTCATCTCTCTCTCTCAGTAATTGTTTCAAGAGAGAGAAGTGAGAAGAAAGAATATATATGTACTAATACAATAATATATGTTAATAAAATAATATATATATATATATATTATTAAAATATGTTTATGTTTTATTAATACATATTATTTATATATATTTTACACTCTCTCCCACCTTCTCTTTACTTAGTTTACCCCACCTCCTTAACGAACCATTATTAATTGTATATTATGTGAAGAGCATACAATCTACAGACACTTTATTTTAAATGTCATATTGGCATATCCAATATGAATCTCTAGAATCTGACAAAGAACTCCAAAAAAATATGGTCAAAGCATAAATTTAAAAGTAAATGTTCCCTCTATTTCAGTTTCTTTTTCTTTTTTTAAAACACACATTTACCAATTGTCTTCCGCAAGTCAGGCACTTTTCCATGGCAATGATAACCCAATCAAGTGAGAAAGGCAAAGATATAAAAACAAAGTTTAAAAACAAGTTACATTTTGAGTATTTATTTACTAGTAAGGAGGACTAAATATTAATGTGGAATCTGGAAAAATATTCAAAAATATAGAGCCAGCATTTGTACAGAACCCCTACTGAATTCTTTCTTTGTCTTCTTTAGCTCATTTAATGCTCAGCACTCTGTAAAGTAATTACTATTATCTTCACTTTAGATGTGAGAAAAGAGAAGCTCAGAGATTAATTTACCTTTTTCAATGAGAATTCACATTTATCATATGCCAAAGACTATTTCCTTATACCACTTTGTGTTGAGAAGTTTCAGCATAAGTTTGTAGAAGAATAAGATGATGATTATGATTATGATATTTACAGTAATGATACTACTACTACTACTACTAATGAAGGAGGAAGACAAGAACAATGACATGTATGAGAATAATAAGAACACTTATATAGTCATACCAAATGCCAGTTCTAGTACTCTAAATACAGTAACTCATTTCAGTCTTCCAATCCTACAATAATCTTATGCAGCAAGTAGGTGGTGGTGATAAAATTAGGATATGTCAAGTTTTGGAAAAAAGTAATAAGAACATCAATCTTTGTCCTCCATGAAATGAAGAATTAATGAACATTTACAGCTCATCAAATGCACTAGCAAATATATTTTTTTAAAATAACATTTATATGGACTATAAGAACACATGTGTATGGTAAGAATCACATTATTCAAGTTAAAAACGTATATTCTCTCTCAACTGTTACTAAAAAAAAAATAAATAAATTGAATTACCTAAAGTTAAATCAATGATGAAGTACATTCTGGGCTTTTCCGACAAATCTTATAATTGACCAAGATGACCTGAATGTCTCCCTCTGCTTGACTAAACTTTTAGAAAGGCCTCTATCTGCTTCTATCCCTAACTGTAGAGATCTTCTCTTTTCTTAGAGAATTTACTTTAGAAAACTTGTCATTGTAAATCCTTTCTCTTTCCCTTTGAGATGTAAATCTTTTAAAAAAGACACTTGCCAAGTTTACAGTCCAAGATTATCTTTCTGAAAGACCTGGGTGGCATTCCTTTGAAAGGTCCAATTATCAAGGAGAAAGTACTCTCATCTCCCAGTCTCTGCAAAGGTAGGAGACTAATGAACTTCAATAGGCCAGAGCCTCATTCCAAATTTCAAAACTACCTTTTGTTGTGAAGATATAAGAAAGATTACTTTTACTTTGGGTTGGACCAATTAGAAGCCACACATGGACTTTATCCCCGCACCACAGATCTAAAAACTCTCTAGCCTTTAGTTTCATCAGAGTTGGGTTCAGACAATTAGCAGACATGTGCTCCATGCCAAAAAGTACTTGATATTTGGTCCTGTCCAAAACAGCCACGAGCATATTTAGTCCATGGCAAATAGTCTTTGGCATTTGTACCTGTCCAAGATGTTCATGCTTAGAAGATATCCATCAGTTCATATAGCTCAGAATGTTTATTTCTTCTTTTGGTTTACTGGATTAATAGATAACAACTACTATCACATTTTATTTGCCCAATAATTGTGTTGTGGCTGTACTGCCAATAAGAACCCTTCCTGTTTCCATAGTCTAGCTGTTATTGGCTCATGGGGCTTGGCAGGTGAGTCTTTCAATCTTTCATAAGAGCAGGATTTATATTAATTATGGATCAAATTTCAAGAACCATTTGGCATGTACCAAATGTCTCCATGAACATTTGGACAGGACCAAATGTCCTGCAAGGGTTCACACTGCATTCTGAACTATATCCATTATAGCAATAGCCTAGAACAAAGTTCTCCCTGCCTATTTAACTTTACCCAGTAAAATATTTGCTCTGACATATAATAATCCTCAAAACTCCAAACATAGTAATATTTTGGAGAGTAAATCTCTGGATTCAATTTAATCCAAAAATTTCAAATTCCAACTGTGCACTTAATGCTCTTAAGTAGTAGATTAGTTATCTCCCAAAACTAATTCTATTCAGTTAGCTAATAAGAAGCTATGTAAGAACAAAATAAATTTGATAAGTACCTAGAAATTCACTATTTTCTTCTTTAACAACTATATGTATTAATTTCAAAACTGACTTTCAATCTTTAATTTATGTGAATCTTTTAATTTAAATCTTGCAATAAAAGTGACGTTATATTTTCCCAATGAGAATATTACTATCCATGTGCATAAGAATCCTGCATTAACAGATTTTTATTAGATCCTTCCTATTTGAAAAAAATATGGCTTAACAAAAGCTGGTGGCATTCTGTGTATGTAATTGTTATAGAAGCTCATATTTTATATTCACCAATATGAGACAATATTAACATTTACATTTTTCCCTCTAAATATAGATAGGATGTAATGGAAGTTGCAAGGATTATATAGTTAAAAATTACATTGTGTTACTGTCAGTATCCTTCTGTAAAAGAAAATCTTAAAGTATAGTGAAGATAATTCTACATTGTAATTTATCATTAGTACTACTTTCAAAGCCACAATCTTATCAGTAATCTTCAGCCTTTGGAATTATTTTCTTTAAAGGAAAATATGAATAGTAGGATATCACAAATTTTTACACAGTTATTTTTCATTTGATTCCTATATTTAGTTCTAAATTGCAATAATTTTAGCAACTTTCAACATTTTTAATATGCTTAGCATCAGCATCAGGTCTTAGGATACATGAAATTATTTCCAAATTCATGTTTAATTAATTTAACCAATCTTAAGGAAACCAATTTTATTTCTGAACTTCATTGTAATAAAAATTATCTATATTTTCCATCTACCTGTGGACAGAGATTTGAAAGCAATACTAGACAGTAGCAAGAAAGATAGGCATGGGAATAAGGACTCAAGCTTGGCACAAATGACAAGGTGAATTTTTCTTCACAGTTCCATAATTACCACAAGTCTCAGTTCTCTATTCCACCGTCACCAAGACGAAGGTGAGAAAAAACTTTCAAATTCTATAAACAGCAACAGAACAATTCTTTGGGTAACAGTTTTGGAATATCATCTCTGGACTTAAGACAGAAATTCTAAATACTCTTACTCATCTGCCTTCTATCTTGCCTCTTAATCATTACACAGATCACGAATCTGTTATTGTCTCAAAGATGAAGCCTGAAAATTTTGGCTCAATTTTTATTTTCCCTTCTCTTGAAACCTTTTTGCTCCCCACTTTATCTACCTAGCCCATTAATCATCATGTCCTATCAATTTCAAAATATTCTGAGTCAGTGATTTCACACACAAATACTCTTGAGATAAATACAGAGGCAATTGGTTTAACTTAGGTTTTTCTTCAACAGACATGTCCTAATCAAGTAGTGATATTAATATTTACCTTTAATATAAATCCCTTTTAAATGTCTGGATTTCTACTGTGGCAAAGACTGACTTGCGAGTGCAGTGTTCAGCAACTCTGACAACAATGTGCAGAACCATAGTGAACAGAACTGTTAGTAATACATTGGTTAACTATAAAGAACTGTGATGTGAGATGACATCTTTGTCTTCTTTCCCCATTCACTTCCAACGAGGAATCAATAAAGTTATCTGGAAGCATTCATCAACTCTTTTCATAGTAATGTACAGTCACCACTTATCTTTAAAGCATAATTTACCTGTAGGCTAAACAGTATTAAATGCCTTTGCATTTGATTGGAATTCTGTCAAGTATGTGTATTTCCATTTTACCTGAGATTTTATTCTAGAGCAAAACTTATTTCAATTTTGCATATTTACTTGAATACTTTATCAGGATAATATAGTATTAAACTTGGCTCATTCACTTGACAAATAGTTGATAAACAATTAATATATTCCAGATCTTGTGCTAGGCACTGAGGGTAAGCAAGAGTAGACTTCATGTTGCTTTCAGTCTGTTCCTAACCTGATTGGAGAGGGAGGTAAGCGAACAATTACATCACAAAATGATTAGTATATCAACAAAGTTCTATAAGAACATAGAAAACAGACAGCTATGTCAGAATGAGTAGAGAGATTGGGAGTAACTCATGGCAATATGACTCTTTGCTTTCATATGTCTTTGAAAGAAAAAAAGTATTGTAGCTATTTACATTCTATTTGTTTTCCTTGTCTTTAATTGTTTGTCTCTTTAGTGTTTTTCTGATTCATACTAGTTTTGTTTGCTGTTTGTGCCCTGCCGACAGAGGAGCCGACCCGGACAAGAGTTTCTTCTTTTCTGACATTACTTTACCCTATTTTTGTATCTGAAAAGTGAGTCTGGTTGATGTGATCTCAGCCATTTTCTTTGTCTACTAAGGCAGAATCCTTTCAGAGACTATCCCCAGATCCATGTTTAGTCCCCAAAATTTTGAGCTGGTTTGTGTCTTAGGAGTGAACAATAATCCAGGTATTTTATCAGAGCTGTCATCTTCTTAGAAGAGGAAAACATCTTTTGCTAGCTACCTCCTACAATTTTCATCAAAGAAAGACACTAACTGCCTTCCTTTATTCAAAGATTGTAGCCCAGTAAATCTCATTCTATTATGGCTAGATGGAGGTGAGAAAAATAAAAGGAAGAATAGCCATTTCATTTGCATATGCATGAAGCCATCCTTTCTGCTTAAGTATAGGTTTTTTTCTAACAAAATAGTGTTTCATTAAACTCCCTATAAAACAACCCTAATAACAGTCTAATCTACTCCACTGAAGGACAGTGATTATTTCATTAAATTTCTTATAAAACACTCCTTTTGTATCACAGTTTTTGGATACAAAGCATATGTGTCTTTGAACAACACAGAAACAGTGAAAAGTAAATATAGCCATTATCCAACAGTAGAAAAAAAGTCACTGAGATATTATTATGCCAGAACTCAATGTAAAAAAAAGAAAAAAAAATGGGAACAGCAGAAATTTAATAACTGTATTTACTTATTGGATTTTACTTTCACCACCAAATTGATATTTTCATATCAATTCCTATTGCAGATATTTATATGAAAGCTTTAAATAGTTACCAAAAAAAGGTAAGGAAAGACACTCATTGCTTGTGAGTGAGATTTTTGTTTCTGTAAATTACAGCAAAAGTTCCTTCCATGGGTTGTGCCTTTAAAAATAAGCATTAAATAGTGTGTTCTGCGGATTCAGCTTGACATGTTTCCCCATAGACTTCAGGGTGTGACATCTCCTTTACCAGCTCAATAGCTAAACTCCTAGAACATTAACTTTGTGTGCTGAAGGATAAGAGAATTTGTGGCTGGAGGTTATCTTTTTAATTTACTTGAGATTTCCTGATAACTTTGCCTTTCTAGTTTTTGGCATCAGTGATCTAAATGAATAAATCAATTGGAGACAGAAACATGCACATATTCTTTCCAAATGTGAGTCTGAGACCTAACGCTGCTTCCCAAGAATTGTTACTACCCTTCCTGATCAAGGTCACCACGACTGGTTATCACTGTAGTACACTGATTGTGTCACAGATATGTGTCACAGATATGTAAAGTCATGGTGGTACCATATAGTAAGTCAAGATATCTTTTCTGACATTTAATAAAGCAGTTTTAAACTTCACAGTGGAAAGAAAAGTGGATGATACCACACTGTTTTTTCACTGTTGTACATAGTGGTTATGGCATTAGTCTCCAAAATTAAAACAACCACCACCATCGTAAGAGTTTATGTGTAATGATGCTCTAACATAGATTCATTAAAAGAAACTAGGATATCAGTATAAAATGCATTAAGATACTAGACATTTTTACTCAAAAATTATATATACCAATCAATATTCATACATTCCATATCCATGTTGGAAAATTATATGGTGTGTGCTTAATAAGGGTTTTTACACATCCAAAGCAAAGTTAAAAGTGAAGAAGACCCACTGAGGCAGTTTGAAAATTAGATAAATGAAGTTATATGGAGATAGGGAAAGAAGGATTTTAAATTAAGTTTTAACTTTCTCTATTTCTGTGACTGTCTAAAGTCAAATTCCCCATCACCCCATTGTTAGACTATTGCAAGTGGTCTTCCTGCTTCCACTAGGTGCCCTGCAATCCATTCTCCTCCTAGGGGTCTATGTGATTTTTGTAAAAATGGATCAGGTTATATTGCATCCCTTCTGAGTTCCCATTGCACTCCACAGAGTACTCCACTTCTACTCGCTACTGGCTCTACAACCAACATCTTTTCTTGGCACCTCCTCTGTGACCTCAGTTCTGACTACTCTTAAAATTACTCTCTATAATCCAGATATACTGAGTTTCTCTGTGCTTCTGTAACTCTCCAAGGTCACTCTCGTTTCTATGTCTTTACATCTCTTGGGTCCTCTGCACAGACCTTTATCCTTCTGGATTACGTCTGTCATTCTCTCTTCAGATCAAATCACCAGAGACCTTCCCCTATCAGCTCTCATTTAGGTCACCTATGCTAATCATTTCCTATCACATTTTCTGTTTTATTTCCTTTAGAATATTTGTCACTATCTGACTTTTGTTTATAGTCTATCTCCACCACCTTTGGAAGTTTTTTATAAAGGTAGGGATCTTGTAAAATTCATTGCTTTATTCCCAATGTCTAGAGCAAAATTTGAAACATGGTATATGCACAATGAATATTTGCTGGTTAATACATTTGAGTTTCTTTCATTTGGACCCAATAGTCTGATTCTAAAGTCAGGTCAAATTGCATCATATTTATTTCTTGTAGATTCTGTTCTCAGATTCTGTGACCTAAAAGGGTCTTCATGATTTGTCTCTATTTCCTAATCCTAGAAGAATTCCACACTGGATTTTGAGTAATGGGGTAGGGATTATTCATTATGAGAATACTATGATTTATAAGATCCTTCTATAATACAATCTGGAGTAAGTTAGGGTATAAATATATTTCAATTAAAAGTAATTCATAGATATATGAATGCCATCCTGACATTCCTTTTCCCACAGACTATGCATTTTCTATATGCAAGTTTGCATGACTTAATTTATGGCATTTTAAAAATAACTTTCTGGCCTTTTTAATGGTAATATCATAAGGAAAAACACAAGATCCTTCAATAAAAATGGGATATCTTTGCATCTTCCACCTTGCTCAACAGTATATACACACGCCCACACACACACACAAACACACACACACTCTTGAGGACAGTATTTACAATAAACTTACCTCATTAGAGACTGTTGTCATATATAAATTTGTGATTGATAATGTATAAGTCAGAAATAGGAAATCTCGAAGAAACTCTGTTCTAGTACACATCATGCAGGCATAATCCACAGTATAAAAAATAAATGCAAGCTCTCTAAGAAAGGAAAATAAGAGGTAAACAATACATGTCTCCTTTTAAAAAGAGAATCAGCTCTAATTTAAGGAAACATAATGCAGATTATATAAAAATAAAACTATATTTGAAAATCAGATGTGGTACTTTAAACATATCCCTTTGTGCAGATAAGAAAACCAAATTTGCAACCTTTTAAACTAAACAGTGAGCTTTGGTTAACTGAAAATAAAATTGAAACAAAAGACTCAAGTAAAAATAAATTAAATTACATTCTGTTCTCCATCAAAAGTGACAGATTTTTCTATTACATTTTCCTGACATTGAGTAAGAAAAAGTCTCTTATTGTCACATTGTTTTATTGTAAAGCCTGTTTCTATCCATCTAAATTATACCTTTATAATTATATGGAAGTCAAAGTTTAAATAGCATTTTGGGTTAATTATAGAACAACATAAAAAAATCTGTGATATCTAGGAGACAAATTGTATTTAATTTTAATGTTTTCAG
Source organism: Rhinolophus hipposideros (assembly GCF_964194185.1). NCBI lineage: Eukaryota > Metazoa > Chordata > Mammalia > Chiroptera > Rhinolophidae > Rhinolophus > Rhinolophus hipposideros. The sequence continues at coordinate 79,319,360 of NC_138055.1, forward strand.
AAATAATTAAACTCAAAATGAGGATTGGGAATTTTATTATCATTATTATTCCTTTCTTACTTCCTAGTTTTATGTGTCCCCCCACCCCCCAAAATCTAGACATACCTCAATGGAGACTTGTGATTTTTGAACCACCACTCTCCTTTGTGCACATGTTAACAGGAAGTTTAAATAAAATAAAAGTGCTTCTAATAATTTGTAATTCTAAATACAGCATAAAATTTAAAATGCAAATTTACTATGCAAATTTGTTGGTATTCACTGAATACTCACTGAATTAAATTTTGGTGAGAGGGAGAAAACAAAACAAAACAAGATCACCTGTGTGTAATAATGGATCTATTTAAAAAATGTATAATATGCAATATTTTACCCATAGCTACTAGAGATATACCATCATTGTGAGGAATACACAGTCTGTTGTTAGAAAGGAAAGAAATGTATACACTACAATATGATAGTATTATGATTGGAGTAAGTTTACGATTTGTACAAGGAAGGTTTCTTGGAATTTATATTGAGGTTTAAAGAATGATTAAAAGTTTTATTGTTCTCATATCAAAACAAAATTTTCAAAGACCTCAGATGTGAGATATATTTGAAGAGTAAGAAAGAAATATGGGTCTGAAATGTGGTATATGAAGAGGGATTCCTGGGAATTTGCTCATTTCCCTCCCTTCCTAACACCTGGAAATAACTCAGTTCTGGTTAAAGTTATGTCTCTATCTCCATAAGCCTTTAAATTTTCTCTCTCTCTTCTCAGTTTCACCTGAACTCCTTGTTCTCTAGTTCACTGAAAAATAGGAGACATCAGATGAGAAGTTTTAAATTACTGTCCCCAACCTCAACCCAAATCACCAAATCTACAAACTGACTAACATTCAACTACATATTCATATTCCCTTCTGATAAACCAAAGGGAGCATGTGTCTAAGGTCAATGCTTCTACTTCATGGTCTGGGTTGCACCCCCTTATACATACTCTTGGACGTCTATTTTGTCATTGGTTTCACTCTTTCTCTTCACTGTTATTGGCGATATTTTCCACCTCTACTGTAATGTTCACATCAGAATACAGATATTATGTAATGTCCCCCCTTTCAAAAAAGAACTTCTCACTCCACAATCCACTCCAACTATTGCTCCATCTCTTTGCTGCTATTTACAGAAACACATACACACATGTGGTCTATATTCATTATTTTGCTTCGTCTTTTCCCACTCTTTTTCACCTCCCTCCAAATAAGCTTTGCTTCCATTACATCAGTGAAAATTCTCTTGTCAAAGTCACTAATTGCCTCCTGGCTGCCAAATCCAATGGTATGTTTCTAGCCCTTGATAAACTCCTCAGATTTCAATACATTTGATCACTGTTTCCATCCTCTTGTGTTCTTTATTCATCATCAAAGATTCCATCCTTTTCTTTCTGTTCCCCTCTCAATGAATACTTCTGAGTCTCCTTTCCTGGTCTTCCTCTTCATCCAAACTCCAAATAAGGGAGGGGCCAGTATTGACTCTTCAACTAGAATCTGTCTCTACGTACTATATCTAGAATTGAAGCCCTTCGCATCACCTCCCTTTCTACAATCTTAGTCCACACCATCACTTCTCACCTGATCTACCTTTGCCCTAGGTCTTTTCATCCGATGACCTTCTTTTATGTCAGAATGTGCCTACCCCAAGGCATTTGCTCTCCGTGTCTGGAACATTCTTACTTACCATGTTTCCACGAAACTAAGGCCTAGCCAGATAATCAGCTCTAATGCGTCTTTTGGAGCAAAAATTAATATAAGACCGAGTCTTATATATATTATATTATATTATATTATATTATATTATATTATATTATATTATATTATATTATATTATATTATATTATATATATAATTAATTATATATAATATACATATTACATATATAATATTATATATAATATATAATATATATGATATGATATGATATTATATTATATTATATTATATTACATAAGACACGGTCTTATCATAAAATAAGAAATATAAGAAATATAAGAAATAAGAAATATAAAATTATATTATTATATCATATTATATTATATTATATTATATTATATTATATTATATTATATTATATATACCTGGTCTTATAGTAAAATAGACTAGATCTAATATTAATTTTTGTTCCAAAAGACACATTAGAGCTTATTGTCCAGATAGGTCTTATTTTTGGAGAAACACGGTAGGTGTTTGAATATTGCTTCTTTCACATCTCTGATCAAAATTCCATGCCAGAATGCTCTCAATATAACGTATTACCCCAAATAGCCATTCTCTCCACTTATCATGCTTTATTCTCTTTCCAGCACTTATGACCTGATGTAATTATTTGTTGTTATTTTTCACCTATATTCACTAGAATGCAAAGCATCCAAAGAACAGACTTTGTTTTGTTTCCTGCTATATCCCCAGAATGTAGGACTCTGCCTAGAGCAGAGTTGCTACTGAAAAAATTCTTATTAAAATATCATGCCAGTCTCACAAAATGAGATAGAGAGATGGAGAGGACAGATGACAGAAAGATGATTTGGTACTCCAAAAGAGACAAAATAAATAAATAAATAAATAAATAAATAAATAAATAAATAAAGGACAATAAATTTGAAAATGGAAAATCTTCTGTACATAGAGTTGAGTTTCGTATTCATGGATTCTAATCAAGTATTCAAAACTTCAGTTTTTTCATAGAGACTATGTTGGATTTACCTACTTTTTCTTTTGTTAAACTGAGTTTTCCTTGAACTGTGACAGGGATAGCAAATAGAACCTTATTATTTCTGAAAATAAACATATTCCTGATGGTACATTGTTTTAGGTGTAAAATATAACCTCTTCAATACTTATTTCCTTAAATCCCCATCATTCCCCTATTGCACATATACAATTCCAATCCTCTGACATACACACAAAACAAATGTCTGAAGATGTTCTGAATCACTTGATGACACCATTCAAGCACTCATGTTAAATCTCCTGCATCATTACCTTCACCAGGCAGGCATTGCTTCCTTTGTATTATACAAAAGAGTCATTTGCTTAGCTTCATGGATTTTAAAACAAATCAAATTATTTCAGACCACACATTTAAAAATTAAAATAGGAGTGAGCAAACTCAGTATAAGTATTTAAAATTAAATCCACCTTTGTAGACCCAAAAAGGATTACCACTCATATACAAAGGGGGTGGGAGATCAAATAAGGGATCTAAGAGAGACATCTATGTTCTTACAGGAGCCCAAGGCATACAGTCCTGCGTTACTTAATGACAAGGATACATTCTGAGAAATGCATCATTAAGCAATTTCATCTTCTGTGAATATCATAGAGTGCAGTTACATAAGCCTAAATAGTGTAGACTACTACACACCTCGGCTAAATGATATACAGCACCCTATTGCTCCTAGGCAACCAACCCGTACAGCTAGTTGTTATAGTGAATATTATAAGCAATTATAACAAATGGTATTTGTATATCTAAACATATTAAACATAGAAAACACACAGTAAAACAAGGTATACAAGATTAGAAATGGTACATTTATATAGAGCACTTATAATTGGAGCTTGCAGGACTAGAAGTTCTGGGGAGCCAATGAGTGAATGATGAGTGAATGTGAAGGCCTAGGACATTCCTATATACTACTGTACACTTTATAAACACTCTACACTTAGGCTACAGAAAATTTATAAAACAACAGGAGTTTAAATCAAGCACAAGAAAATGATGCAATCAAGAGCTGTGGGGAAACACAACATGTATAATGCTGCTGCTGGCATAATGTGGCATACTCTTTTACAGCAAACAATTTTATATAAGTACACTCTAAAAAATAAGTACAGTATAGTAAGCACATAAACCACTTGTTCATAATAATTATCAAGTATCACATACTGCACATAATTGTATCTACTATACAGTACTTTTTAAAAATATATTTTTTTAATTTTTCAAGAAAATACATATTTCTTTTGTTTTTCAATAGAGTTGACAATAGAGTTGAAAATATTGCATTACTAGTTTTAGGTGTACGACATGGTGATTAAACATTTATATAACTTATGAAGTGATCACCCCAATAAATCTAGTACCCATTGACACCAGGCATAGTTATTATAATATTATTTTTTAATTAAAATGTATTGGGGTGACAAGGGTTAGTAATATTACATAGGTTTCAAGTGTACAATTATGTAATACATCATCTATATATCACATTGTGTATTCACCTTCTATCATCGGAGTCAGTTCTCCTTCTATCACCATATATTTGACCCCATTTTCCTTATGCTATGATTCACATCCCCATGACAATTTTGTAGCTACCAATTTAATCCCTTCTTTTTCACCCATGCTCTTAACTCCTCTCCCATCTGGCAACCATTAAAATTCTCTCTATATCTATTAGTTTATTTGTTTTTGTTTATTTTATTTTTTAAATTCCACATATAAGTGAAATCATATGGTACTTTCTCTGTCTGACTTATTTCACTCAGCAGAATACCCTCTAGGTCCATCTATGTTGTTGCAGATAGCAAAATTTCATTAATTTTGTGGCTGAGTAATATTCTTCTTTATCCAATCATCTATGGATAGACACGTAGGTTACTTCCATATCTTGGTTATTATAAATAATGCTACAATGAGGATATGGATGTATATTTCTTTTTGAATTACTGTTTTTAATTTCTTCAGATACATTTCCAGTATTGGAATTACTGCGTTCTTCTCTGTCTCCTGTTATATAGCCTTTGTTTTAAAGTCTGTTTTGTCTGGTATAAGTATTGGTACTCCAGTTTTTTGTTTGTTTCCATTTTCATGAAATATCCTTTTCTATCTCTTTGCTTTGCCTGCATTTTTGTTTCAATCTGAAAAGAGTCTCTTGTAGGCAGCATATGTAAGGAAGGGTCTTGTTTCCTCACCATTCAATCACTCTATGTCTTTTGATTAGAGCATTTAATCCTTTCACATTTAAAGTAATTATTGATAGATATGTAATTATTGATATTTTATTATTCATATTTTTTTCTTTTTTTTTTCCTTTTTCTTCTTAAGGAAGCCCCTTTAACATTTCTTGCAATATTAGTTTGGTGGTAATCAACTCCTTTAGCTTTTTCTTCTGTGGGAAGCTCTTTATCTGTCCTTTGATTCTAAATGATAGTTTTGCTGGGTTTGGGTCCTCGATTTTCATTACTTTGACTATTTTGTGCCTATTCCTTCTAGCCTGCAAAATTGCTGTTGAGAAATCAACTGACAGTCTTATGGGAGCTCCCTTGTAAATAACTCACTGCCTTTCTCTTGCTGCTTTTAACTTTTGGCATTTTTATTATGATAATCTCTTGGTGTGGGCTCCATTAGTTTTATCTTGTTTGGAACTCTCTGCACTTCCTGGGCTTGTATATGTATTTCCTTTGCCAGGTTAGGCAAATTTTTCCATCATTATTTCTTCACATAGGTTTTAATTCCTTTCTGATACCTCTATGATGTGAATGCTGGTATACTTGGCCCCTTAAACTATAATCGTATCCTTGGATTCCTTTTTCTTTTTGCTGTTCTGCTGCCTTATCCTTCAAATCTCTGATTTGATCCTCTGCCTCATCTAATCTACTATTGATTCCCTCTAATTATTCTTTATTTTAGCTACTTTATTAATCATCTCTGACTGGTTCTTTTTTAAATTTTTTCTATATTCATTTTTATGTTTTCTATCTCTATGTTGAAATTCTCATTGAGATCACTGAGCATCCTAACAACCAGTGTTTTGAACTCTGCATCTGGTGGACTGTTTGTCTTCATTTTGTTTAGTTCTTTTTCTGGAGCTTTGTTCTGTTCCTTCATTTGGGACATATTTCTTTGTCTCCTCATTTTGGCTGCCTCCCTATGTTTGTTTCTATGTAGAGCTGTTATGTCTCCTGGTCTTCATAGAGTAGTCTTATGTAGTTGGTCTCCTGTGGTGCTGAGTGGCAGAGTCTCCCTGCTCACCTGGACCAAGTGCTCTAGGCATGTTCCTTGTGGGACTTCCTGTTGTAGTTGAGCCTTGATTGTTATTGGCACATCATTGGGAGGGCCTGGTTGTGAGGACTGGCCATGACTACAGTGGAGGAGCTGTTGTGCAGGGCTGACCCTACACAGCAGGATTTACTATAGCAGGGCTTTGGGTAGCCTGCCCAGTCTGCCCTTTGGGTGTGTCATTTGTGGAGGGAGGCTGGATCATGCTCTGGTGTGATCTGAAGCTGGCTATCAAGTGTGTTGGTTCTGGGGCCTTTGAGGAGGGGTTTTGTTGCAGAGCAAGGTCAGCAACTGCCTGTGCCTGGCCTGGGCCACTTGCCATGAGCTCTAAAGTGACTTGCAGACAGTTGCCACTTGTGCTGGTGTTGCAGGTGCCTGGAAAAGGCTAAGCTGTGAATTGAGGCTGGCTGCCACTAACAGCAGTCATCCGGCTGCTTAGCAAGAGGTACAGGGCATGCCAAAGCCAGATGCTACTTGTTTGGGGTTTGTAAACTGTCACAAGATTTTATGTAAGTCCACAGCATGAGTTAAGGTGGGTCATTTACATGGAAAAGTCACTGGAAGCAGCTTGGGTGGGCACATGAGTTGGGTGAGGTGGGGCTTCAGGGAATCACCCGGTCGAGGCCAATGGTGTTAGGTTGATGGAGACTCAGATATGGTGGCCGCCTGTTTGTGTAGGCAGGATTGGTGGAGGGGCTTAACCATGGAACAACGGCTTCTGCCAGCACTTCTGAGAAAGAGCTGTTCCTTCAGCCCTCGTCCTGAAGCCAGATAATTTAGTTCCTCCTTGTTTGTCCCTGGCACTTTTCAAGCTGCTGCCCCAAGGCTAAAAGTTCAGAGTGAGTGAGTCCATGAGCAAGTAAATTGATGTGAGGGCCCTTTAAGAGTAGCTTCTGGGAACCTAATTGCCCTCCATCTCATTTAGCCTCAAACTTAGCTGGTTTTCACAGCCAGAGGTTATAGAGACTTCTCTTTCTGGCACTGGAATTATGGGGTGTGAGGCTGAGATCCCTTACTTCTAGGGTGGGGACCTCCACAGCTGAAATATCCCTCCTAATTTTTAACCGGCAAATGTGGGTGTGGTACCATCACGTTCTGGTATCTCCTACCTGTCTCGAAGTGGTTTCATCTGTGTATCTTTAGTTGTATCCTGTATCCTTCTTGTCAGTTATACAACAAGATACAGTTGTATCTTGTAGCCTTCTTGTCAGTTAGACTTCAAGAGATTCTCAATGACAGCTGTTCTGTAGTTTAGTGGGATGTCATCCTGGGAGGAAGTGAGCACAGTGTTTACCCACTCTGCCATCTTGAATCAGAACTCTGCCATACAGTACTTTTATATGAATTGTAGCATAGGTTTACACCAGCATCACCACAGACACGTGAGTAATGCATTGCACTATGACATCACAACAGCTACAATGTCACTAGGCAACAGAAATTTTTGAATTCCATTATAATCTTATAGGACCACCATTGTATAAATAATCTGTCATTGATCAAAATATCATTATGCTGCACATTGCTGTATTTAGTGGTTGGACAGAAGTTTGAGTGCCTGGGAAGTAGTGATTTCCCTACCACCAATCAAAAAGAAAAAAAAAATTATGCAGTGTATCTTAAATCTGTTCTAAATATTCACACTTAGAATTTCAGAGACATCATGAGCTTAGGAATCATCCCATTGGGGAAAATGAGATAGAGAGATAAATAAAAATAAATGAGATGAAGTGGTGAGAGCATACATTATCTGTATCAGGGTAGTTTTGACTACCTTCACTGGGTTCTTTAAAAAATATATTACAAGAAGGTGCACACATTTTTTAATGAGAAAAAACATTCTAACTACAATACAGAAAATTTGCAAAATATAAAAAAAATATATATGAAATTTCAGCATCGTGACAAAAGCATTGTGATTGTTTTAGGGTAAATAATTACCAATTTTCATTTTCCCCAGGCATTTAAAAAACATATATAACTTATGTTCCCACTTATCATGCTAATGTCAGAGTAATATATCAAATGTCTTTGTCTGGATCACCTTGCCTACTCATTTTATGACTGTTAGTCTCCTTGAATCACTTTCCATCTTGTTTTGTTTTCTCCAGGAAAAGTTTCAAGTGTATTTATGAAATAGTCTTCTTTCCATTTGGCTTTTATCATTTTCTTCCTTACAAATACTGGCTCATAATTTTGATACCTTCTGAGACGCTTATGCCACTGTTCTTTCCATTCACATGACTTCTGAAACCTGCCTCAGGCACTAATAAAGCTGAAATGCTGCTGTGATATCATCTAAATGCATCTCTCCCAGGAATAATTCCCTCACACAGCTCAGAGAGTATCTATTTCATATTCCAAAGAACACCAATAGTAACTCTAGAAGGAGTTGTAACATCTTGGTCATAACCACTGCTGCCACACTCTACTAAATGTTTACATCTGCTCCCTATGACTCATTAGAAGATTTCACAAATACTTCTGTTTTATTATAGTATCTTTTCATTTGAACTCAGGCACAGTTTCTTCAGGATAGAGTAATTGATACTGCAAATGACCAAGCCCCTCATGTAAATGAATTATTGATATGTGCACTATGACTATTCTACTATGATGTATCAGCTTTCAGTATATTAACATGTGTATAGAATTGTTTTTCAAATTTTGTTCTTTGCTAAATATAGCTATGATCACACTATGCTATCCTGATTTTTTTTACTTAACATTATACAATTAGTAACTTTCATGAGTCTGCATTTAAATATAATTTTCATAATTTTAATAGTTCAGCATATGTATTTGAGAGAAATCAGTGAAAAAAAAAACGGGGGTATCTGATCCAAAGGATTCTCTCTTCTGATTTGGAAACATTACCATGTTTCCCTGAAAATAAGACCTAGCTGGACATCAACTCCAATGCATCATTTGGAGTAAAAATTAACATAAATCCTAGTCTTATTTTAATATATTATAAGACTGGGTCTATTACATTATATTATAATGTAATATAATACCAGATCTTATATTAATTTTTGCTCCAAAAGACACATTAGACCTGATGGTCCAGCTAGGTCTTATTTTCGGGGAAACATGGTATATTGGGTGCATAGTAGGAGAAATGCGTGATATAATAAAAACTTTGGTGTTGCTATTCTATAATGGAATTAAATTATGTAGTAGTACAACTTGGAACATGAGCCAGAATCACTTCCCATTTTAATGTTAGATGAAAACTTCACATTCCAAGTTTCTGACTCATGACTCTATTATATCCCTTGTGCCTCTCTCTTAAATTACAGTAATATGTTGTTTCAGTAGATCTTGCCCTTGACCTCCTTGTACAACTTATTTACTTCAATTAACATTTATTGAACTACACTATGTGTCAAGCACTGTGTTAGATGTTGGGGTAGAAAGGATGAATAACACTTGGACCCTGCTCTGAGCCACATGGTTCTAGTTTTCTCTGGAAACTATACATCCACACCCATCACTCTATTTATTGCTGGTCTTACAGACAAAGAAAGAGAAATCTAATAGAAAAAGAGACTAAAACCAAAGGAAATCAACTACGTTTTCCTCAGGGAAGTTCATGTAAATGAACTTGAAGAAACAACATGAAGATTAAAAAAATTCCATAAAAGTATACCTGAGTTCACTGTCATTCTAACTATAAGTAGTTTTAAGATGCTTTTTTACATCTATTTTACATCAAATCTAAAATGTACATGATAAATGATTTTTGTAAAAATATTTCTTTAAACAATGGAATAAATATCTTTGGCTTAAAGAGAATTTTGAACCCCAAAAATAGGTTCTTGAGACTTTAATTAATCAAGGGAAGCATTTATAATCAGTTTGGTATGAGAAAAAAACAAACAAACAAAACAAGAATAACCTTACATTCAGAGAATGTGTCTGTATTCCAGTAGAGTGAACACTGTATTATTCCCAAAATTTTGTCTCTGAAACTAAAGGAATAAAGATTGGCACTTTTGAATCATACTCTTTTTGCCAGTAAATCCTAATGTTTTATTTTTATGTATGTGAGATTCCTATTTAAAACAACAGAAAACACTTAGTCAGCAATTAGATGTATGCCATTGCAATTCTTAAATATTCACCACAGCTAGGAGAATTAATTCTTATTGAGATCAGCAAAGTCAAACTAAGCAGACAGAGCCTGTCAACTGACAACTCCTCAGGGAACTAATTTCCACTAACCAGTGAATGTTATCAGGAATTATCAAAGCCATTGTAGAGAAAATGTGAACTTGTGGCTTCTTATGTCTAGAGAGATCGTGAGATGTATCCAGATGGAAAAGAGAAAATCATTACCTTGATGCTTTTTCTAATTTTGCTTCATATACTATAACTGATATTATCTGTAAATTAATGAGCAAACTGAATATCAAAAACCTAAGAAATTTAAGTATATTTGAGAGTAAATGAATAAGAAAGTTATAAATAATGAATAATTATATTATAGACCCTCTCATACAATGATATAGGTTCATGTGTTCATAAAATACAATAATGATGACTTTAGAAATGCACATTTTAAAAACCTGAATTGTAGAAATGATGCTAAAAACATTTATATCAATACAATAAATAACATTTTAATCTGATATTTTTGTTCTTTCTTCTTGGGGAAAATAGTTCAGTTACAGAAATCAGAAACTAAAGTTTTATGTCTAATATATTGGGAGATTGGGGAATATTAAGATATGGACACAAACACAGCATTCAAAATTACACTGAAACTCAAAATGGCAATTAGAGACAAAGAATGAAAGATATTGTGCATGCATGTGTGCTCTTTTTTTATGCTTTATTTAGATTGGTTATATGTCAACTTAATACAGCAAATATTCATTTGGTATGAGCCATAACCTGTATTACATCCCAGAGATAATGGGATCATGACTACTGTATAGTTTCTGCCTGTAAGAAGCTTGACATTTAGGAATGGTGTGAAAAACCACATAATTAAAATCAAAATGGGCATCATTGAAGTGATTTTTTTAAAGGGTTAAGAGTTTATAGGATAGAGTGAATAAAGTTCTGTCTAAAACAGTCAGGAGTTTAATGGTGAAAGTGATGATAGAGAATGTGGTTTATACAGTATGATACAGTATTATACTTTACTTACATTAATATAAGCAAAATATAAGCTTATAGATAATTTGTAGTGAAAACAGTATTTCAAAAAGTATAAAATGATTATCTAGAAGTCTTTTCAATTTGAGCAACACAAAATATTGTCCTTATTGCAGAGATGAGAAAAGACTTTGTCCACCTCCTCTGCCCACCTGTGCCCTGGCAAGCTCCCATGGGAAGAGAAGATGTGAATCTTATTGATCAGCATCTAAAACATTTAATTGCTTCTCCTTAGACAAAAGCTCCCTATGAAGTCAGGGAATTGTGTAGGTTTTATTTACTGATGTACGCCTAGATCCTAGAACAGTGCCTGGTATATAATAAATAAACTTTTTAAATGGGTATTGAATGAATGAAAATGGTGGTACTAAACATGGTGGTTATTATAGTTTTTAAGTGGTTGTTTCCATCCATGAGATTGTGTGCTATTTGAAGGTAGGAACAACTTCTTAACTGACTTTGATAAATGTGTAGATGTACTGGGCGATGTTTAATGTTTTGTAATGAATGGATGTCAGAAAAGAAATATTAATGAAGAGCCCTACAATCTACATGAAAAGGGCAAATGTCTTGGCATTTCAAATAGAATAAATTCAAGTAAACAAGCTATCAGACATTTAAAGAAAGTCAAATAGATTTTGACCTTTTCAATTCCATTCATTCTTTAACACAAAGACGTTATTAGCACTTAAACAACAATGCTTGTATAAATCAATTTCAGTTCAACTAGTTATCTTTGGGATAAAACAAAATGTGTCCCACGTAAGTTATCTAATTATTTAGTAGAACATCAGAATTTATCACAAAGGAGAAGCTGATGATGCCAAAATATTGTTATTCTAATCAGGAGTAGGAACTGAACATACAATGATAAATTTTGCTTTCAAGTATTTATGTGAGAACACTCCAAAAGAAAAAATTCTGAGCAACAACAAAAGGAATTTTACTTCTGCAGGATGCAGCAAAGGCTTTTGAATAATTTCTTTCCCCAGATATGTGCCAAAGATATCACTGGAAATCTGACCTTTAAAAGATGACTACTTCAAACACTCCCCCTTTTTTTAAACTTTCTGTCTAATTTATGTGCCAGATGGGAAAAGTAATTTCCATTACATTATGAACAGGTCGTCCCCTCCCTTACTGCATTTTCTCAGGGTCAACACAATCATGAGCAGTAATGGATATCTACTACAGTTGTGGTGGTTGAAGAGCCTGCTCAAGTTGAAATAAAAAGCTATCTAAAAATTTATGCCTGAAGTTTCGTATCATTGATGGTTCTGATACTCAGACATAAAGAGTATAAATCAGATTTTTCCCACTAAGAGAAACTATCTAAACCATCCCCTTTAGCAAAGTATTTGCTTAAGAAGTAGCCCAGATGATAGTAGGCACATAGTTGAGAAGAGAATATTTCTGGCACCAAGCAATGTTTATGCTAAAAGAGATAACTTATCCTTAGGCAAGACCCTTTAAACATATTTTGATTTCTTTTGGTGAATTTTCATATACTTGAGGTATATGCAAAACTCTGCTTTATTAGATATGTGTACCTAACTGGTTGGTTATGTTCTGACTTTCTAATTTTCTGCCTATGTAATTACCTATGTACTATTTACAAGGAAATATTATTATGAGTTATTATGAAGCAGAATGTTTAATTAACCAAAGAATAATCTAGTTCTGGAAACCAAATATGTATAAGAATCATCATAATCTCAATGCTAATAAATGTCTTTATATTAGTAAGTCCAATTGAAAACCCTCAGAATTTCTGTATCTCATTTCTTCTGAACATGCACTAAGTAATTTAAAGGGTATTTATATAGTTCTTATTTGATATTCTATTAGATTTGCCTAACTAACAGAGACTAGAATTCTACATTGGTAACATTATAATAATGATATTTTACATTTGTGTAGGAATTCAGAGTTGACATTAAACATGTACACTAATTGTATTATTTAATCTCAAACAACAATCTTGTAACAAAGGCAAATATTAGAAGTTAGGAAATTGAAGCTTAAATCAGTTAATTGATTTGCTAAAGTTTGCCAGTTTCAGAAGATGGCCCCACTTCTCTGATTATTTTTCTTTGTAGAAAAATTGTAAAGTTAAAAATTTCACATTTATTTAAAATAATATTAGCTCAATATCTGTGTGTGTGCGTGTGTGTGTTGTTGTTGCTTGACTAAGACAGAATTACAAAAGGGCTCAAGAAATTTCTTCTCAAATACATTCACATAAAAGGTATCACAAGTACTTCAAGTGTGATCAGATGTAGAAGGGAGAATAGCCGAGTATTCTAGTGCAAAGGATCTGAATCCAGTGAATTTTGATTTCAACTCTGACTAGGTTACTGACCATATATATGTTCTTGGCCTGTTTATTCTCTCTATTCTTTACACACACACACACACACACACACACGCACGTACACACACGGAAAATTACACCTACCCCGGAAGGCTGTAGTATGGATGAATGAAATAAAACATGCACAAAGTTTAGAAGAGTGGCACCTGTTTGATATTTTAATCTAATGAAAAGGAACACCAAATAAAAGTGGTCCCCTGTCCATCGGTATTGAGTCAGTGACAATAATATGCATATTTATGTATATCAAAGCAGGAAGCAAAATACATAATTGGATAAGCTGGATAAGAGAAAATAATGAGTTTCACAAGTGAGAGGTGAGAATTTGGGGAGGAGGGGCAATGCCACCATTCACTAATACAGAACATCTATGACTGGCCCTGTGGGATGTTATTTCATGTTATGTAGAGAAACATTCCCTGATCCCACATAGAAATCAGTACATCGTATTACCTATATGTTAAATGATAGATAAAGATCTAATAAACTGTAGGAAAAACAGCTGCAATTGCCAACAATGAAGTAGGGACTCAGTGATATCAGCAGTGACCAAGCAATCTACATTACTCTTTTCTAGAGTTTTAGATCTAAATTTACTCTGTTGTAACATATGTGGGGTAATCGTAGGAATCTTGCATGATGGATGCCATTGCTGTTCTAGGTGAATTAAACATACTTTAGAAAAGGAAGTGATATTTTGCAGAAAACAAGTTTTCTCCTAAACCGCATATAGGCAAGTCTGTTTTCAAAGAGCTAAGTTGCTGTGATAAAGTTTCAGATCTTACCCTGTAAGCAACTAAGAATCTGGAAGCAAGCCAGGTGGTTGGTGCTCAACATGTTTAAAGTAAAACCAATAATTGTAAGCTGGCAGACACTTTGATGTTAATGGCACATTAGATTATCCCTCAGACCTTTATTACAAGGACTCCAAAGGTGCAGCCTTTGATAGGTGACAGTCTTGCTGTGTTTCACTGAGTGGAAACTTTAATCTCCCTCTGAATTGTTAGGTTTCACCACGGCCTTGATGCTTTATTTGTGAATTCCAGGACATTTTCTTTCTGCTATGACTAAAGAGAAGGATGAATTAGCTGTCCTTAATAATAACAAAGCAGAAGAACTCAATTTCATTTATTTTATAGTTTGTTCTTTTTATTACGATTAGGAATTTCCTTTCTAAATATGTATAGTATGAGCATCGAATGATAATCATACATTTTGTTTATTAAAATAACTCTTTTTTCCCTTTGAGCTATATAATCTTTCCAAAGTTTTTCCTGTGAAATAAAATTTTAGTAAGTGTATGCATAAATTATATTTCTAGCATGTCTTACTATCAAAACCAGTTAAAGAATAATTCAGCTATGTTATTTTTTATTCCATTATGGCTTCAACAGTTTATGATTTATTTTCTAATAAATACAGGTTCACCATATATATTTTGTAATTGATAAAGTGCTGTTATCTGAAACTAGGCATTCTACTCTCACTTGATACTTGAAAATAATTATTTTCAGTATTTGAAATCATGTGTGTTATGGTTGCAATAGTAATAAAAAGGCATGGAAGTGTGCTATGATGAAAATTTCTTATTTGGTACATACAATTCACTTTGAAAAGGTATCTGATTTTTTTTAACTATGTGTGCATTTCTCTAATGGTGTGTTCTAAAGAACATGCAAAAATAATATATTTAAACTGAATCATTTCAAAAAGAAAGTGACAGAACCTTATCTTACACCGATATAGGACCAGCGTTTGGGGGGGAAAATTACAAGCAAAGAAAACCAAAGATTTGAATTGATTTTCACAAAGTCATAGGCAATGCAAGATTAATAGATGCAGTCTTTTAACCGCATCACACGGATGCTCACTGAAGAATAACTATATGCCGAGCACTGCACTTTGCATGCACACTGGAGAGAAACTCTCCATCAAGTATGAATCAGTCTGTTGAGTCAGCATACTGTTATGACTTAAGTATCATTCTAAATGCAAAACAGGTACCAATCTGTGTCTGGTAAACAGCATAGGTACACATAAGTCCCAGTTTGCACTGACAGTTCTTGGGTACATAGTCTTCTTGACAAACCATACATCAGTGCAGAGTTCTTGACCAACATTAGTTGTCAAGAACTCTTTATGCTTAATACCCTCTCCTTTTCCCTTCACATTAGGTGCTTGAGTTTTGCCTCTCCTAATTTACCTCCAATTCATTCCTAAACCCATCCTAATTTGTATTCTTTCTACACTACTCCATGGAAACTGCTATTCCCAAGGTCACCAATGACCTCATTTTTGCTAAAACCATTGAACACTTCCCAGTTTTTTTTTCCCCCTCATGTAAACCAGTACCGCATCTGACACTATTGCTTCCTCCCACCTTCATGAAACACTCTTTTCTCTTAATTCATAGTATATTATTTTGCTCTTAGTTTTTTTTTTTTTTGTCTACTTATTTAGGCTGTCTATATTTCTTTCTGCTTTTCCTAATTTTGATATTTTTCAAAGACCTAGCCTTAGTTCTTTTTTACTTTTTTAAAAAATAAATTGTTCTCTTCTTATATTGCTGGGATATTTCATTCATTTTCATATCTTTATTTGTATTCTTATGATTCCCAAGACAGCTCTCATGAACTCCTATTCAGCTGCATAATGCATATTCTTTTGACTTTACTTACTCAAATTCATCTTTTTTGTCCCCATGCCACAATCTCTGTTCAGTCCACATCATTTCTTTCCTCAATAACTCTTAACAAACCCTTGACTGACATCTCTGTCCTAAAATTGTCTACTTCCATTCCATCAACATACAATCAAAAGGGATTTTTTTCCACTAAAATACAAATATATGCCTGTCACTCCTTTAAGAAAACTAAAGCTCTTCAGTGATTTTCTCCTTCATATAGATAACAATGCACATATCATACTAAGTATTTAGCAGTTTGCTTTTGCAATATTTTTTCTCCTCCCTGTCAAGTTCTCTAACCTGATCTTTCCCCATGCCACCTTGTTCCAAGCATGTGTCACCTAACTGTGATTTTGGTATACTACTTTTTTGCATATAGGTCAATACAAATTGCTGTCTCTTACCTGTTTGTATATGTGATCTGAAATGCCACATTATTTTACTTGGCTATCTTCTGCTCAGGTTTTTGTTGTTGTTGTTGTTTTGTTTTATCTAAGCTTAAAAAGCATTCCTCTTGGAAATCTTCCCTTAATGCTGTAGATCAGGTTACTCAGCTTTACTGTGAACCTCACAGTACCTTACACACACTCCTAAGTAAGTAATTGCCTCCTTCCCTAAAGAGTGACCTGAAGGTCAGTGCTGGGTCTTATTATAATTTTCCTTAGAGTGCCTTGAATAAAGTTGCTGTTAAATAAACATGTGCGATATGAGGTAAAAGCGACCATCACCACCCACAATTACTACAAAAACCTGAGTCAAGGCTATGCAACAAAAAGTAAGTATATATTAAGATATATTCTCTGTTCTAATATAGCCTTATGTTACAGTTCTAGATAAAAATTGATTTTGTCTTTTCAGCAGGCTGAAAGGTCTAATTTATGTCCATTCAAGATGTGAGCATAGATGTGGTACTGACGTCATAGGAACATAGTAGATATGCTTTCAGTGCACATGTATAATACAAGAAATAATGAAATGAAAGAAATACCCAAAACTACAAACAATAATGAAAGGTACAGTCTCAACTAATAGTCTAAAGGTAAGAAGTTTTCAGGGTTGGTTGAAAGACCTCATTCAAAGACCTGAAATATTTCCAGCTCTCAAGCCTCCTATATTAATTGGTTTGGACCTCTGATTACTTGAAGTTAGCAAGACATCTGCAGCAGTTCCACAAAAGGGGTTTCATCACCGCTATGTCTCCATTTTAGGAAAAAGAAATTTCCACAACTCTTCTCTAATCCTAGTAGGATTCTACTCAGACAATGTAGCCAAAGTTTAGGTTTCAGTTCCATTTCTAAATCTCTGCAAGGTAAAGGGGATTGCAAAAATAGCCTAAATTAATAATGGGGAAGTAGAAATAAATGTCAGGGAGTCAACTATCATAACCAATACAAACCCAAAGATGAACAAAGCTACCAGTGTTATGGTTTTGAAATCAATGGAGTGTAGGATGCTTCTTTATTATACAAACGTATCATATGATGCTCAGTATCATGGATGGAAACGGGGCTGAGAGCTCTTACACGGTTCATTAACATGTTGTATTTGAAGCAGACTTGTTGACTAAATCATTCAAGAACCTTCTAAAGCTTGACTTGAAAGAACTTAAAAGTTGACTCTAGTGATAACAGAATTGGGCAGTTTAATAATGAGCAAAAATATTCTGCATCCATGAGTCTAAGAAGCAGTTATTCATTGTGACTATCCTAGTAAATAATTGCTAGAGAGGGTTTCAAAAAATCACATCTAAGTCTGTATACCTGGGGTATATTTAAAAAGATAAGTATGTTACATGTCCCATTACCAGTCTTTAATATATACATATATATATATATATATATATATATATATATATATATATATAATTATATATATTGAGAGAGAGAGAGAGAGAGAGAGAGAGAGAGAGAGAGAGAGAGAGAGCACGCCAAGGAGAAAAAGTATGGCTATATAGTTTAATATAAATATAATAAGGATGTGGAAAACGCAGACACATCCATACATCAAAATACACACACAAAGAAATAAAATGACAAAGTATCTGTTAATAAAAGTTCTGGAGGTAAATGACCAACTTTCACTTTGTTTCTCCGTTCTATCACTCACTAACAGTGTGATCTTCCTAACTAATCCTAGGTTTCCTTATCAATAAAACTGTGATAATAAATCATTTCCAATTCTTAGGACTGTTGTGGGGTTGAGGTGAAAAAAAACGCCTGCAATATGCTTAACACAGTGCCTAGCACAGTGTAAATACGATATAAATACTAGCCATAGTAATAATATTAAATAATTATTTACAATATTAAGCTACAGTAAAAATAAGCAAATCATTTTTTATTCATGCATCTATTTAAACAATTATTGATTAAAACCTTTTATTTTAATAGGTCTTTATAAGTAGACAAAAACCACTGTTACAATAGGTTCAATCTCTTCCCCTTATTTATATCGCTGTGGAAATTAAGTTGGAGAGGTAACATCATGCATAAAATTATATTAGGAGAAAATTAATCTTCATTTAAGTTTTCTGAGGCTCGCAATCCACTTATAATAAAATAAAATTTCATGAAAACATGAATCAGGAGATACAACATTAAGGAAGATAAATAAGATACCTAAGAGAACACATTGGAAAGCGACATCATAAAATTAACTATTAAAGAGAAAAATCACAAGCCCAAAATGGCATCACTTATGAGTATGCTAAAGCCCATTATACTAAACCTAGATTTAATACCTGACCTGACTGCTGTTTTAACCTCTCCCAGAAATATAATTTTAGTCAATCACTCTGAAATTTTCTGTTCAATATCAATGAGGTAATTTGTCACATGGGCCCTGTCCATTCCTTATAGATAGAAGAAATAATCTACATGATAAAAACCCTTACTGCCCCTGTCTTCCCAAAAGATGTCCTAGTCTAAAAACAATCCTCTTCTATTTTGTTTACTGCTCCTTTACCTCTCCCTTCTTCCTATAATAACCTTCTATGTTGTACAACCCATCGGAGCACCCTTCTACTAGCTAGATGGCATGCTACCCAATTTATTAATCATTTAACAAAGCCAATTATATCTCTAAATTTACTTGGTTGAATTTCATTCTTTAACAACTGCAAGAGTTAATCCATAAATAATTTGATGTTGCTATCCCGAAGGACAGGGCACTTGTTTTTCCATATTTTATGAAGCCAGACTATTTTACAACATTAGGTGGTTACCACATCTATAGTTCATAATAGAGCTTTAGCTGATGACCACAAATAATGCTTTTATGATTTTTCATATCCTACACATGAAAGTTTGTTCCACAGTTTTCTTCCTCTGTATTCTGTGGGCTTGGCATCTTGTGTAAGTGAGTTTAAAATATGCATACAAATTTTCAGTTATAAAATAAATAAGTCATGGGGATATGATGTACAACATAGGGAATATAGTCAATAATATTGTGAGAACATTGTACGGTGTCAGGTGGCTACTAGACTTATCATGGTGATATAAATGCTGAATAACTATGGTATACACCTGAAACTAATATAATATTGTATGGTAGCTACTATATTGTAATAAAATACTTCCAAAAGAAAATAATTAAAACAATTAAAAAATAAAATTTGCATTCTGTGGGTGTAGAGTTATTTGAAATATTCAGAATTATTTTGCAAACTTGGGTTGCTTATTTTGCAAACTTAGGTTGCTTTTAATTATCATTTATTACCAAATCAATACTTAGGCAGTAATAATATAATAACTAAGCTGCAGCTTAGTCATTTCTCTTTGCTATTTGAGAGCTACGTCAACCCATGATAAAATTAGGAAGTCGTTATTAAAAATGCAGTAGTGGTTTTTCCTTTCTAATAGAATCCCAATTAAGGGGTCTGCAAGTCCTAAATATTAGAGTTTGCAGAGCTCATCTTCTTCCAGTACATTGTATAGTCAAGTAATGCAAAAGCCTGAAAATATACAAGATTATTTGAGCTGTCTGCAAATAATGATCCATGGTTGAAATAAGTTAGTTATCTTGAGTATTACCTTGTTCTATTTAATACATTTTCATAGCTTTCATGTATATTATGCTACTGTACTTGATGTTTTCTATTACAATCTTCAAGTTTACCAAAACATGAAACAAATTAAAAATATATTACCAGATAAATGTGAGCACATGCATACACTGGTGTTGAATTTATTTGAATTCAGCTTAATTGGTTTCAGGGTCAGAAGATACAAAGCTGTTGCTAAAGGGACAGCTCTAATGTGATGGAAAACATGGACAGCACACATACAGCTTTGAAGAAAGAAGGTCTAACTTTGTATTGTGTGCCTTCATCCAACTGTTAAGCCTTTTTACTCAATAATCAATATTCCATCCAGCACAATAATAAAACATAGAATTATTTATGGTTCCCATTAAGCTGTACTTTTCAGTCACAAGAGGAATGAAAAAGGGGAGAGGTGATGTGATTTAATGAAAAGGCCATTGAACAAGCTGCAAAGGCTCTTAAATTAGATCATGTGAAATTTCTCCTTTGGAAAAAAAGGTAAAGTATTATGCAAACATTGTATTAATATTAAGAATCTAAAATGTACCTTTGTAGCAGACCTCATGTGTTCTGGGTTTAGCAGAATAACATTAAAAATTGTTCAGTACAAACAGTAATAGATGGTACCATGAGAAACTCTAAGACCTATGTTTCAACCTCAGACTTGGAATTTATTGCTTTTGTGATCTTAAAGGTTGACCCTTAACATCCTTTCTACACACAATTTTTTTAACTTTGTTTTTATATAGTGGTATTCTGCTGATGTCCTTGTCTTTTTCCTTTAGGAAATGTTCCCGAGCAACTGCATTATTAAAACGAGACGGATTTCAAAAGAGTTGTCTGAAACCATGGCAAACTTTGATTCAATCTCAGTGGAATAACTACAAGGTAATTGTCCCAAAGTCATCACTTTCTGGATGTCTCAATAAAATGGCTTTCATAACATGACTGCCTTTATGGAAGCCTGTGGAGGAAGGGACATGAATATTTTGCTGTAAAATGCCAGCGTATTAAGAAGTTAATTTAAGAAGGCTTATCTCTCTTTTTTTATCTTCTACATCCTAATGTATATAAAAAAGATAAATTCTTCCCCATGTATTTATTATCTGTTATTGACATGGACACACGACTTGTCATTTTGTTCAATAGCATACATTTCATGACTGTGCTTAATTATTTGGGTCTTCACATTTTCCCTGATTGGGTGGAGACTCTGGGACAGAGTGGTCCTTCCCAAGAGGCAGCCGGAAATCAGCCACGAGTACTTTAGCGGCTGTTGCCACAGCACTGTCCTAGATGCCAGACCTGCTTGGCTGCTCTATGTGGGAAAGCACTTTATAAAGTATCACCCAGATGCCAAGGAAACCTCCTCCAGCCCTAACTGAAGGTGGGTAACCACATGTCACAGCGGCTTGGTCAGACGGTGCTGACAAGCCTAGTGCTTCTGTCTGATCTGTTGTCTGGCTTGGTCCCACCATGCCACCCTTCCTGAGCCATACCTGAACCTGCGTGGCTAACATCATCCTCATGTCATCTGAGATTAAGGAAGGGGAGAAAACTGAGAAGAGATAATTTGTGGCATCTAGGGTGTCCTCCCAGTGTCTTGAAAGTTATCCCCACTCCACTGCCCACCCCCTTTCACTTCTATCCTATCAAATCAGCCAGGTGCCTTCCATTGCCTGGGCCTCTCACACAGCTTTCTGAGACTCAGGGAAGAGCATTGAAGGGCCACTTAGTGAAATTTAAGTTTTCCCCAGCGCCTCAGCATCAAATATGTCAAGTTCCCCTTTATGCTGTGAACAGGCCAAAATTGGTCGTAGCCATGCATTCGGTCCTACGCAAGTGAATGCTGGCAAAACTCTCCAGTTGCAGAAGCCTGCAAGATTAATTCAGAGAAACACAGCACTCCCTTTCAGCTCACTGGCCAGAAAGCTGTTTTTGCTAAACACTGATGCTACTTCAGGCTCAACCTCTTTTTCATTTGAAATCGCATCCTTCCTCATATTTAACTGACTGAGTGATGCACTGATGGTCCTCTCAGATTCCCAAATTTAAATGTTTTGTCCCCGTGTGAATAGGCATGGCCTAACACAAGGATCTTTTTCGCTATTTCTCCTACTGAATATTCCACATGTACTTACTTCTTTTTTCATCTTGTAGTTTCTGTATATCTGGACACTTGACTTTGGATTAGAAGTTTCAAGAGGCTTACTGATTTGGTTTGCTTGTCAGGGAAAGTATTTTAGAATAGAATATTAGGGTGTTTTGAGACATATAGAAAGGAGAAAAGAGGAAAATATGTGAGGAGTGGGGCTGCTGAAAGACTAGCTGTGCCATCCAAACTGTGCACAGCCCCTCAGCAGTTGCTTCTGACAGGCAGTAACCTCCCCACCTCCCCTCACCACCTCCATACACACCCATATGTCCAAGCTCCTTAAGGGCTCTGCTGGCTCCTCAGAACTTCCGTCAATGCAAGAGGAGGGGGAGCTGTCTGTAGCTGCAAAAGGGGCCCTGGGGCAGGAGGCCTCTGATACTCTGCCTTATTAAGTGGCTAACAGGAATGGTGACCCCAAGTGATAATATCAGCAATGTGACTCAATTGCCCTCCTGCTGAGAACATGGGTCCCTAATCCAAAAATGTCTAATGAGCCAAACCCTACATACAGAACCTCGCCCCAGCTCTCCAAACCTACAATAAGTACCTTTGACTATAGCTATACCTGGTTGAGAGGTTGGGAGGCAGCTGGCCATCTTTCTGACCCCAATTATCACTGTCTCTTGGTTTCTTGATTCCTTTTTTCTCATTCAAAATGAGCATTTCCCCAGGGAGCTCTGCCACTTGCAAGTTTGGAGATTTCTAGAAAGTTCTACAAATGGATAGGGAGTGGTCTTAGAGGTCTCAAAATATGCTGTGATCACTCCTTGTGGCAGACACACCATAAGGTGTGACCCACACATCTTTGTATGATTCCCTCCCCCTGAGCGTGGGCAGAACCTTGACTGAATTATAGCCAAAAGAACGTGACAAAAGTCATGAGGTGTCACTCCCATGATTATATTGTCATATGACTCCATGTTATCAAACTCGAGCAAGAGACTCCGCTCTTGGCTTTGAAGAAGTAAGCTGGATGTTGAGAGAGGGCCTGAGAGAACATTCTGGCAAGAAACTGAGGCACCTGTAGGAACTCAGAGCAGTCCCCAGCTGATAGCCCGTGAGAAAACGGGGACTTCACTTCTACAGCCACAATTCTGATAGCCAGAATTCTGCCAGCAACCACAAGGCCTGAAAGAGAACTCAAACCCCAGAACAAAACACAGCTTGATAAGCACATTTACTGAGGCCTCTTGAGACTCAGAGCAAGAGACTTACCTAAGCTGAGCCTGTATCACTGACCTGTGGGAATAGTGAGATAAAGTCTATTGTTTTAGTCATCTAAATTTGTGATAATTTGATACAGCACACTAGAAAACGAAAACATCCCCCATGCTGTGAGAAGAGCCAGGAGGAGCAAAGAGGCATCACATTCCAGTGTAGCCCCTGTGACTTCTAATTCCAGCTCTTCAGGTCCCTGTAGACTTCAAACGCCCAAGCTGATTCCTGCAGATACCACTGCTGGTGAAGTTTATGTATTGTTTTTCTCACAAAGACAAAGACGTTAAAAGACAAGTAGGAGAAAAGCTTCTGAATACTCAGATGAGCAGTATCCTGAGTGAGGCATTCCCACACACGCACGCACACACACAGGATCACATGTACTGACTCTCCTTAGAATGCTTTGCTTCCTTGCTGCTATTGGGGAAGATGGTGATGCCGCAGAAGCCTGGGGGCTATACAAGATACCCTCGAAATGAAAGCTGTTTCTAACAATGCTATTGTGGCAGGGGTAGACAGGGATTCACAGAGGAGTGAGTTGCTCTGCCACCTTCTGAAAGACACCTCAGAGCTTCCAGTTCTGGCTCTCAATTGCAAGACCCAAATTAAGCTGTAACATAGAAAACCTGTCAGATTATGGCTCTCCAAAGGGATCTAAGTCTCAGGTCTCTCACCATATATTCATTTAATCAACATTTAATGAGTGTCTCCTCCTTGGTAGCACTGCTGACACAGCAGTGAATATGAAATCCCAAAACATAGGGAACTTTGAATCTAATAGTAGATGCAGAGAAGGAAATTACAATTAAAATGCACGACAGGGAAAGCGCAGGTGCTGTCTGAGCACAAAGGAGGGACACCTCACCATTCCAAGAAGGTGTGGGACAGAATCACCACAAACCCACCAGTAGAGACATCTGACCTGAGATGTGAAGGATGAAAAGGAACTGACACTACAGAGTGCTCTGAGCAGAAGGAACATGTACCAACACCCAAAGGTGAGTCTGAGGGCAGCGGGACATTAAGCATGGAGTTTGCAGGTTAGGCATAATAATAAGATAGAGCATTTATCCAGCATGAATTGGGTGTGTTGTGCTAAGAGGATGGTACACACCATTTCACTGGTCCTCATAACATTCCTCAGATGAGGCAACTGAGACACAGAGAGGTTAAGTGTCTTATCATGGTCATCCCTAGACTCAGTGCTGTGGCCAACTCTTTGAATTTCAAAATCCCTCTTTGACTTCACTTTTCTCTGAATCCATGGTGTATCACACTCCTCCTACCATGCCAGCTGCTAGAGTTGGTGATCAAATATTGTTGCTTTGTTATTCAGACTATTTTGGAGGGATATAATTTCTCTCCTGACTGTTTAGAAATGTCTTGCCCTTCCCAACAACAAGAACAAATAAATTAATCAAAGTGATTGTTCCTAAACAAATTAGAAATATCTTAAGAATAATTCTATAATTATTGTAGAGTTACCAGAATAAGTAGCTCACTGTGCAGACAACTTTGACAACAAAATTTTCTATCACTGTATCTATATTTTTACATATGCAAAGTTACATAATGTTATATGCACATACATTTATTCTGCATTCCTACTTGGATATTATAGTGTAGTATGCTCTCTAATCATAGAGATTTTTAATCCATATCTGCTGCATATCTTTCTATCTTTGGGTTTCAGTTAATTTTTCCAACCTCTTAAGATATGGGAGATCTTTTATTTAGCAGGCCATGAATATTTCCTGGCACAGAATCACTTGCTTAAAATGTATTGTGGCCTTCTGGAGGGTCCAAGTCTTAATGTGAGGAGGTGTATTTGTTCATTTGCTTACAAAGCAAGGGCAGATTATTGTCTAAAAAGATGCTTATACATGGTTTCAATTGAAACAGAATCATTTTTATAAGAATAAATTAACTGCCGATTAAATCATCCCCACAATTTAAAACAAAAATTGGATATGTGTTGTGCTTTCTTTTAACCATTATGATGTTTTAAACATAATGACTAGACTTTTAATATCTACTTATTTATTATAAGTATGTTTGGTACAAGTTATAAAGACCAATTTAAAACAGTAAATTTTACTTAATATTTCACATAGCCATCCAATAAATTTTTTTCCATTTATGAAGGAGTCAACATTTGACAGTTCTGTCCAGCAGGTCTTTATTCCTTTTCAGTTCTAAAGTGCTTGGACATGATTTCAGAGCTTAACAATCAATTTCCTGCTGGACTCCTTGCAGTCTAGCATGTCAAACTACTTTCTTTAAGCTACCAGTGACCTTCCCTTCAATTTAAAGTGTTCCTATATTTTGAGACTTTCTGCTACCCTTCATATGGTTGGCCACCACATTTTCAAGTATACTCTTTCTGGTTTCAGTAACATTAGTTATACCTACATAAACACATACACACACACACACACACACACACACACATATACACATATCAGTTTCTATCCTCTTTACTGAGTCTGCACTTCTTTATATTCTTCAATTATCTGTCTGTTCCAAAGGACACTTGCTTTATTTATATCAAAAGTTACAAGCAGATACTGATGGTATTTTTGTTGTTTGGCATGTAACTCAATGTGCACAACCTATCATCTTATTTGATGTACTTACATATTATGATTAGTTATGGGGTCATCCACATATTAGTGCCAAGGAGGCTGCAGACATGGACAAGTATTTAGTACTCTAGAAAAGTCAATTTAATTCTTATTTCTATGATTAAACTTCACTAGCATCTCAGTGCTTTTGCTTTTCCCTCAGTGCTTTTGCCAGCTTCTGCTTACCTATACCATTGATTTAGCTGCTACCCTTACTCTAGACATTTTGCCAGGTGCTAGAGATTCAATGGTGGACACAAAACAGACTCCACCATCACTTTCGTGAAGTTTAAAGTCTAGTGGTGAAGAATGGAATTAATTTAATCAACCAAGAAACCCTCCAATTGCAACTTTTGTAAGTGTTAAATAAGGTTGTAAGAGCCTGTAATTGGAAGATTTCATCTGGTCAAAGAGATCAAAAAGGACTTCTTTAAGGATGCACTTCTTTAAGTGAGATATGAATGCTGAGTTAGGAGTTCAGTATGTGAAGAATATTGCAAGGAACCTGCTAACCACAAGGAATGGAATGAGCTAAATCTCAGTGGTGAGACAGAGAAGACATTGTAAGAGAGATGACAAGATAGCAAATGTTGGTGGAACACACAAACCATTTTGGACCTTGTAAACTACATCAGTTTTGTCATCCTACAAGTAATGGAAAACTATTACAGAGTTTTAGTGACAAGCTGGTGAAGAGAGGCTATGAGAGAGAGGAAAAAGGGATGCCATGTTCCGATATATTTTTCATGGATAAAGGTTTGCTTGGGTTGCCTACCCCCAGCACCATCTTTTCCTTCCTCATCTAATGTTAAGAGGCAGTTCTAATAGTTTAGATTTAGTTCTCCTGCTGAATCAAAGGCCTCTGATTCTGAATATCCTTTATTTGTTGGGCTCCCTCTTCACAACCTCTAAATAATGGAATTCCCTAGAGCTTCTTCTCTAGTTGATATCCTTCAGTCATTGTTTTTGCATGTCAATAATTTGAAGATGGTTACTAAATATATTCATTCCAGTCTTGTATATCCAATAGCTACAAAGCATATCATCTTTGCTCCCGAATGAGCATCTCAAACATAGCAAATTCAAAGTATACAAAGAGAAAGAAAACCAGTTTCTATCCTTCCTTCTTTCTTTCCTTCCTTCCTTCCTTCCTTCCTTCCTTCCTTCCTTCCTTCCTTCCTTCCTTCCTTCCTTCCTTCCCTCAGGTAGTCAGGCATTCTTTTAATAAACATTTGCTAAACCCTTTTCCACGTCATGGGTAGTCAAAGAAGAATTAGGCAAAATCTTTGACTTCAAGGGAATAAACTATTCTATATAATTACTTATATCCCCAATGCGTAAGTATCAAAATCCTATATGTTAGTATTTTTTTTTTTCATTTACTTTCCCAAAAATATTTACTTTTTTGGTGATAATCTCCATCTCTCTAATGCCTCACAGTTCCTACCTATCTTCTACTGTCAAGAGCATTTCTCTTTCCTAAAGTTATCACTTAAACCCCATTATGTGATGTTGCTCTGAAAGTTTATACTAAAATCTAGGCAAAGAAGAAGGAGTACTAGATACAGACAGACAGTTGTCTTGCTTTCCTGGAGTGACCTCTCCTACCGTCTTTTGTGCCTGGCCATGACACCCATATTCTTAATGCACATCGACACCACACTTATCTCTGTATCTCTTCTACCTAACAGAGTACCTACAGCGTAATAGATGTAGGAGGCTACAGATAAAGCCTACTTAATTGTACCCTCATTTGATGCCATCTATTTCTCCATGTTGGAAACTCATCCTTATTGTATAAGTGAATACATTTAGAATAACGGTTTTGGGAACTGTCCTATGAAACAATTGTGAAACTAATTAGTATATGGTCTTCATTAATGCTCCTTCTGATCCTCTTCCCTCATTTGTGTTTACCATGAATCATATACCACCTAAATCACACCAAGAAGGAAATAGGATGATGCTTTCTTTTCCTTTTAAGATAAATGTTTAATAAATAGCTTTTATATATGTTGTTCAAGTAATTGAAAAATATATATAACTACAATGAATTGAATCATCTGATAAGAAGGATGTTTGTTCCTCTGGATCTTCCAGCTGACCCTGGCCTAATACTGAACCATTGGGTCATGCAGGATCAGATGTTTCCTCTCATCAGCTGATGTGTAGTCAAGATAATCAAGAGTGAATAATTACTGACTCAAGGACTCTACCTCAAACTCTGATATTCTCCTCAATTGTGCCATGGGTTGTTGCCTCCTTCTGTATTCTTGAGTAATTAGCCATCCCTTTGGATAGCATCCATTATTTAAAAGAAATTAATAGAATGGGGAATCTGATAATGCTATTTGAAATCTAATGAAGTGTATTCTCTTGGCCATTTTGCTCCTTTGATGGGTCAGTCTACTTTAAATTATCTTGGTTAATCTTGCTGTCTGTTTCTTTTAGGAGGCTTTCCACATTTACTCGAAACCACAGTGCTCTATCTCGTTACAGACTTTCCATAGTGTATACATTTAGAAAATTTCAATTTAACCTTCCAACCAAGGCCTATAGTTATACAATTATCACCAGGTTGTCCCTCTTGGTTTCGTACAACTAGCATCTCTTCTGATACTTTGGCTCCCTCTCATCACTGCCTCCAGTCATAAACACCAGTCCTTACCCGAACACACTATTTTCTCTCCTCCCACTTTGACTTTGTACATATTGGACGCCACTCTGTCTGAAATATCCTTTGCTGGTCTCAAATTCGAAAATTTTCTACTCATTTTTAAAAACTCTACTGACAGCTTATTTTGGAAAAAATGTTCTGATTTTTACAGATAGAATAAGTCATTCCTTGTCTATGATTCCTCAGCACTCTGTGTAAACCTCTAATATAAAACTTATCTCAATGTATTATAATTATTTATGTCCAACTTTGTGTTGATCTCTAGACCATGAGCCCTTTGCGATCAGCAACAGTGCTTTGTTCATTGCTGGCATGTCATAGGTGCTCAATAATCATGTGACTATGCTTGAAATAATTTATGGATGAGTCAGAGCATTTATAAGATAAAAAAGAATATGTTAGTGAAATGATATGTAAGATTGTTCTGTTATGTTTTACACTTACATTAACACCTTGATTTTACAAGATTATAAACTATAAGGAAGATAATTTTATTATTCCTTTTTTTGTTGTTTGTTTCTTTTGATATAAGACTGGGCACATGGTAGATGATGCACTAAAAAAACAAACAAACAAAAACTTATACACACACACACAGATTTTAGAAATCAAAAGAATCTTATTTTGCCTTTCAGAGTGTGTTAGGGACAGAGAACAGCACGAATGAGAGAAGGATAGTAGGCTTATCTCCACTTCACCAACCATGTGAAACAATGAGCTATTGTTGAAAAGCAGGAGAGGGTTGATTTCTACCTGTATAAAAACAAATAAAGCCTTTTAGCACTACACATTTCAAACTCTCATCAAATCATAAAAAAATGGAATAAAAGATAAAACAAGTAGAGTAAATTGAGTAAAATATAAAGGAGAAAACTAGAGGACTTCATATATATATGAATAATTCTGGGGTGCCAGAGAAATTTATACAAGTGAACACTTTTGACAATGTTGCTCAAGCAGTAGTTCGCTGTAATCAGAAGTATCTGGACGCTGATGGTAACCACTCTAAGCATATCTTGTAATTGCAGAAGTCAAACGTGACTTATAGTCATCTTTTGATATTGGTATATGTTGAGTATTACAATTTTGATACAGTTTTACTTTCTTAAGATGTGTATACATTTTTCTGGCACCATTTGTATATAGACACACACATGCATACATATCTCCCATATTATATCATTTTAAAGTTTGGAATAGCTCCTAAAAGTTATTTAATTCAATTTTACTTAATTCATTTTTCACATTTAAAATGTGAAATATAAGACATATCAGCAATCTATATGCAGTAACTGATAAGGCTATATCTAGTACTCAAAACTCCTGAAATCAACATCAAGTTTTAAAGAGTAATTAGCATGACTGTTTCCCAAGTGTTTTGTGTTCATAATATATCAGATTTTTTATATTTGTAAATAGGGTTTTTAATGAAACTCCTGAATTGATTAAAACACACACACACACACACACACACTCACACACACACACACAATGCTAAGCAAGTCAGGAACAGTGAAAACACTAAAAGAGGGCAGCACTGACTGAGCACATTATAATATATGTCAGTCCCTGTTCTCTGCACTGATAAGCTCACAACATTTGCACAACAACCCTATGAAGTAGGTACTTTTACTTCCGCCAGTTTTTATATGAAAAAATAAGGCCTGAATGGAGTGGGAAAAAATTAACCTCAGGTAGTCTGTTCTCAGAAACCATATTTTTACCATAGTGCATGCCAACAAACAAAAAACATCTTTGAAAGCATGTGCTCTTTATTGCTCTACAGGTCAGAACGTTTGCCCATCCAATCACACTGTCTTATGTAGTTACATTTAAGAAAAGTTCCTGGAACTTATCTTTGCACCCTGCTTCTCTATCAGTCACAGCGGATGTTATCATGCTCTACCCCACATTATAAATTTCACCCAGGTCAATATTTCATCTGACTGACTGCAGTAGCAATATGTGTCATCTTAGCAAAACTACAGTTTTCACATTGACTCAAACGCTATGGTCCACCGCTGAGAGTTTCACAATGTGGCATATGGCATATGGGTAGACAGTCACTCTGAATGAGGACTGTCACCAAGAATGCCTTACACTGTATTCAGTTCCTTGCCTCTGAAATCAGAATCACAGAACAAGCAACCGATCCTCTGCTTGTAGTAGATTTTGCATTTAAAAAAACCACTCAGTTTATAGTTTTTATTACAAACACTATCAAAATTAATTCCGGAATATTATTAGGTAAAAGTAGCTAAATTAAAGGCTTAGTATCTTGTAAAACTTTTTGTCAAAACACCATGGCTTAATATCCTTTGAATTTAACTAATTCATACCTTTAATTATTGCATTCTAATTTTACTCCTTCATTCAGCTCATTTCAAAGGCACATTAGTCGAAGGTCTTAATTCAGGGATATAATTTTATTATTATGTAATATTATAGGAGTAAATTTGTGCTGAATCAAGTGTGTGTAGGCAACTTTTAATTGTTTACAATTTATATATACGTCACAAGATAGATTCTTCATTGGCTAATTAAATGATACCATCTAAAAATGGTTTATCTTCAAGTGATAGGTTCTATGTACAGATTGATTTTTCTCTGAGGAGGTTAGACTTCAGGCTTCCTTTTCTTTTTCTTTTTTTTTTTTTTTACTTTTAAGTCACTGGGCATGTGTAAATAAATTTAATGAGTAATAAATATCCTTTCAGTTCAATGATCCTAAGACTCGTATTAATATATGCCAAACTACTGAAAAAAACGGGTGTTAAATGTCAGATTATTTCTTTTTTTGTTTCTTTCAAATACAAACTACTATCATTTGGAAGATATTGTTAACTTTTTTAAAAGAAAAGATAAAATTCATTTATTTCTCACTCTTTTCTTTATATTACCTAAACACTATGTAATGCCAACCAACTGTAAATTCAATGCATTATGACCGTCAAAGACTATTATAAAGTAGAGGATAAATATGCAGCTAGATTGCTTGAATGTACAAAATCACTTTGTCCAAAAATATTTTTTTTCAATCCATTGTAATTCAAGCATTTCACTTTGGTAAATTGCAATTATCACATTCAGAACCAAAGATGAGTTATAAATTAATCAATAGACATTTTTATAATACCCAAATGTAAAGTATTTACAAATCCATTTTCAGGTTAGAACATACCTGAGAACTTAAAGATATATAGGAATACAAGAAATGCAAATAAGTCCATATCTCAACTCCTATTCCTAGCAAGTTCTCTGTTTTATTCAGTTACATCTTGAAATACATTTTATGTTTAATTAAAGATAAGAGTTTGTCAGATAGAAAAAAATATATATAACATACATCAGAGCAAGGATCTTTTATACTGTTTAGTTAAAAATAAATCCAAGTACCTAGAAGAGTGCTTGACACAGAGTACACAAGTGAAAAAAGAAATACCAACAACAACAACAACAACAAAACAAGGTAGATAGCCAGATATATGGAGGAAGATGGGGTAGGGGAAGAGAGAAAAGGGACTGATTGATTGATTGATTGATTGATTGATTGACTGATTTGGGGCATTAAAATTTGAAAGCTTGTTTCTGATTCTGACTTCTCCATTTACTGATTTACTGATGAGGTGATCTTTGGCAACAAATTAAAAAGTCTTCATTTCCTTAGCAGCATAATATCAATTACTTTACCACAGACCAATTGTTACAAATGAATGATATTATGTCTATGAGACACCTTTTACATTTTAAAATACATACAAACATTATGTTTATGCACACAAAATATACACCTAAATATCCATGCATTCACATACAATTATAAGCTCAAACTAAAATGATATCGTGTCTGCTATATTCTTGATTTAACTTAAAAGTTGGCCGTGACAGACCAGAATTTCACACCTTTAAGATAAGCATAGAATTTATGACATATTCAAGTACTTCAACTGAGAAAGTGGAAAACTCAATGGTATTATGCATTCAAATAATTAAAAGAAGCTAACAAAGATGCCTATCTAAACTAAGCTCTAGGAGAGCATACAAGAGGGAAAAAAGTTATTTTGGAAGAAATAATGATATAATTTGAGGAACAATTTTCAAGAGAAAATAATATATCACCCTCAGCCTCTGGGAGATGCAGAGAACTTCAAAACAGTTAATATAAATATTTTCCTCACTGAAAATTTTCCATTGCTTTAAAAGACCTGTAAAACCAGTCACTTGGTACCATTTAACTTGGTGCACCACATGCAAATAACTGGACAAGATAATACAGAGAACAAAAATGCAAAAGAAAAAAAATGCTTAACTTAGACAAAGGACATATGTATTAGAAAGAGAACAAAGAACACAGTGATACATGTAGCATAATGCATCTTCTACCTATGGCTAGAACTAAGAATTCTTCCTAGGGAGCGTGTGGCATGGGGCAATTGCTATGATTCCACTGATGTCCTCTCATTAAAAAAAAAAAAAAATAGTGAAAACTTTCTATCAATGAAGTCTACCATCCAGGTAGATCATATCATGTATGTCCATGTTGTACAAAGTTGTTCAAAGGAAAACAAAGAGATAAGCAACTCTAACCCTGTAATCACTACCAAAGCAGTTAATTTTTGTGATTAGAGAAACTAAGACTGAGGGAAGCATTTGTACACTGCAGAAAATGCAATCTTAAATGTCTAGACTGTCCATTGCCTGAGTAAGGTTTTCTTCATTGCTGACAGAATGATATACATAGATTTTTACAGAGCTAATTGTTGGAAAACAAACGCTTTCCCCTGGTCAAGATTGATCACCTGTAAAAACGACAGTCAATACCTTTGGGTTGTTCAACTCCACTTTAAAGTACTTAAGGGGAAAAAAAAACAATCATTTCAAAATGGCGAATCATTATGCTTTCAAGTTCGTATTACCAAACTTTTGGATTCCCACTTTCAGATTTTAAAATTCACAGAATAACCAACACATATCTCCCTGCAAAAAATGAAATCCAGATACGTATGTGTCAGCTTTTGAGCTTTAGTGGATTATTATGTTGTCTTGCTTGAGACAACAAAGCTCAATCCCTTAGATTTCATTAATACACATCTGACGCTTTCTATAAAATCAGTGTTGTTCAGACCTGAATTGACTGAAGTAGACAAATTGAACAGTAATGTCAAACACTGCCAAACAGGACTGGACTGGTTTAAAGACAGAGAAGTGTGACATAGCTGACAAAACCCTGCTGTCTTCAAGCACAACTTAAGCATCTCCAAACCCTCATTTCTAATTATCTAAATTACTGGTGTGCACAGGCAAAAATAGCAGGGGTGCCCAAAAAAGTACACACATTTTAAGAGATGTTATCTATATTCCAGCAGTAGTTTGCCATATTCAGAAGTGTCTGGACTCTGATGGTAACCTCTTTGAGCATCTCTTGTAATTACAGAAGTCAAATGTGACTTGTATTCATCTTTTGTTTTTGGTATATATTGAGTATTGCAATTAATACAGTTTTTTTTTCCTTTCTTAAAATGTGTATACATTTTTTTTGGCACTCTCTGTATCTGATGTTAAAGCAGAGTAAAAATAAAGCTGGAAAGCATGAGCATATCAAAGCCTGCTAGACAAGTCATTATTGAAAAGTTTTATTACCCTAGAAGAGATGGAGATGCTGATAGAATAAGAGGACATGTTATAAATACAGCTATTTATACTTTTTTGTGTCTTCATGTCATAAATAACTGCATGCTAATTTAAAATAACAGTTTACTATGTTATATTGTGATAATAAACAATATTTGAGGAGATAAAAATGTTTTTGAATTCTTCATTCGATAGCATGTGAACATTCTTAGTCAATTAAAAGCTTGCATTGTATCTGATTTTTCCGGATCCCTGTCAGATTCAGTCCCTATATCCATAGCAACTCAACAGCTATAAGTACATTTGTTTTGCTGCAATACTATAAGGATCCTCAGGCACAAATATTTCTAATAATAATTAAATAATTGAAAACTTTATTTTCAGCATTTCAATATTCTGCAGATACATAAAACACAGTATTCTGTTATACATTTAAAAGCATTCAGTGGAATAAGTGATTTTAATGTCTCTTAATTCCAGAAAACAAAGACAAAAACAAAACCAAAAAAAAACAACGTTCCATAAAACTATTTGTTACTGTCATTTTAAAATGATGAATATGAATACAAAATACTACAACTTTATTTCAGAAGCTAAAGTCTTTGCTTACTTGGTAAAATGTGTTTTCCTGTATAGATCCAACTTCGGAAAACTGTCCCAAAGAACTATCATTTAACAATTAGAAACTTTGACTCATTTTCAATTTATAGCAATACTACTTGGTTGACCATTTCTACTTGTACTCTTTGCTACTAACAGCAAAACATACAGAGACGAAGCAAAGTGCTATACATATCCATATACATTTTTTAAAAACAAATTAAAAATAACAATCCTCTAATAGCAGTTACTTTCCTTTTTGTAAAGAAACTCTGAATGTGCCTGATTTTCATTTTCTCCTATAAATGAGTTTGCCAGGTACATGTTAGCAAGCTCTTTTTCAATTCATTTTACTAAATCCACACTTCCTTTTAATAACGCTAAACATTCCTCTCATTCAAAGCCTAGATAGTAATCCTGTTCGACCCTGACACCAGTTTCTTACATTGCCTCCTCTGTTACATCTACCTTTATTTGGAAAGAGAAGGTAAAACAGAAGAGGCTCTTACCAGAGACAGGGAAAACAATTCATTCAGTTAGATCCAACAGTGCTGTGTGCAGCCTGGCAGCATGAGTGATCCTTGGGCCTCACACAAAAGCGAGATAATTGGCTCTCAATGAAGAGATGTAAACATCCATCATAATGGCTCTGGGGCTGAAACTGAACGCTACCTCAGCTGTTCTGTGTACTCCGACTGGAAGATGATGTCACAAACATCAACTGGGTGTACTCTCATTGGCTTCTTTTACCTGGAATCATATCTTAACCCTAAACTGTCAGCTGCAAATTGTAATGCTTATCTCTGACTATAATTTTTGCTGAAAGGGAAGTGAAAGTGACGTTGAGCTACTGATGGGCAGCAAACTGAAAATACTGCCCCAAATATGCTAAGACCCATTGACATAATTAATTAATTAGGTCCCGTGGGAATTTTGTCTTTTAAATATGCTTATTAAAGCACAGTATTTATAGAAGATATTCCACAGAATGGATATTAAAGAAACAGATTCATGTAATTACAACATCCAGAATTTTAAATTTTCTAATTACTTTGCATTGATTTTACAGAACTACCCCCATGAAATTAAGGAAGTTGAGTTGAGGAAAATTTCAATGTAGACAACTGTTCAGTGGAGTTTTCAATTACTTTGGTCAGAGCAACCATCTGTATTTTTAAATCTTCTAAAATAAATTAAAAAATTAAAATGCATTTTACTTCCTGAATGTTAAATAGTATGGCCATAGTTTTGTGTAATAAAGCTTAAAGTATGAGATATTAAAAGCATAACATCACTAAAAAAATAATGTTAAATAGTGGTTTGCACAAAGAGTAATATGTAAGTCACTAGAACTATAGAGAAACCCATTTCAGTAATTGAAGTCTACTTTATAATATAGTGCTGTTCACTTTCAGTACAAGCATGGAATAATTATCCGTCCCTTATCCTCTATCCTGACAAAAGCCCCAGACTTCTCCCCAAGATTAAATCCAGTGGGAGAGGATGATAATGGGCTAAGCTGGTTACAGCACTTTGCTGCCAGAGGGCCAAAACTACAATCACCTTGAAATATATCCAAGCTTTCCCCACCAAAAGGAGCTGTCAGCCACATAACTGTGAGATGCAAAAATTAGCAGAACTATTCAATGACCAGCTCCTTCTAAATTCAGCCAAGTCATATCCCAAGGCAAGCCCTTTCAAAACTGTGCGGCTTAGCATACAAACAGTAGAACCACCTGGAGAGAGTGAGAGCAATTTGCTTCATCCATCTCCACTTTTAGGGAAAGGAGGTCAAACAGTGTCCTTGTATGTCTTTATGTTGGTTCATGTCCTGAATAATGGATTCAGGACAAATAGTTATTATAATCCCTCCACATTTCCAATGACAGAAAATTGGTTTTATTGTACAGCTCAATGAAAGTTCTAAAAGTTGAAAGTATATGAAAAGATACTTTCATAGAGCATATGTTCAAAATTTCCTCCCAAGTTCTAACTTTCGTGAACATAGATTTAATTATTTATTGGTCTTAGTAATAAGTTAGTGGGTGATCTATGGGTAAGATTTCTAGATTTGGGTTCAAAGATCCAGCCTCTAATTCTCACTGTATCACCTACTATCGGTAAGATTTTTGAAAAATTAATAATTTTCAGGTATAGAATGAGAATGAAAATGTTATCTACAGGGAAAAAATGTTGAAGTAGGGATTAAACGAAATGAGACAATGTACAAATATATAAAATTTAAAATATACATAAATATAAAATGCAGTTAATATTGCTGTTATTCAGATAGCATTTTTGGTACATGGTCTGTCACCATGTACCAAAATTAATTCAAAATGGATCAAAGACTTAAGCATAAGACCTGACACAATAAACTGCATTGAAGAAAACATAGGTACTAAACTTATGGACCTTGGGTTCAAAGAGCATTTTATGAATTTGACTCCAAAGGCAATGGAAGTAAAAACTAAAATAAACAAATGGGATTATATGAAACTGAAAAGCTTCTGCACAGCAAAAGAAACTATTGACAAAATAATGAGGCAACCAACTGAATGGGAGAAGATTTTCGCAAACAGTTCCTCTGATAAGGGGCTAATATCCAAAATATACAAGGAACTCATGAAACTCAACTACAAAAAAACAAACAACCCAATTGAAAAATGGACAGAGGACCTGAAGAGACATTTCTCCAAAGAGGACATACAAATGGCAAATAGACATATGAAAAAATGCTCAACATCGCTAATCATCAGAGAAATGCAAATGAAAACCACAATGAGATATCACCTCACCCCAGTCAGAATGGCTTTCATCAACAAAACAAATAGTAACAAGTGTTGGAGAGGCTGTGGAGAAAAAGGAACTCTCATACACTGTTGGTGGGAATGCAGACTGGTGCAGCCGCTATGGAAGGCAGTGTGGAGGTTCCTCAAGAAATTACGAATAGAATTACCATATGACCCAGCAATCGCTCTCCTGGGTATCTACCCCAAAAATATAAAAGCATTTCTCTATAGAGACACGTGTACGCCAATGTTCATTGCAGCTTTGTTTACGGTGGCCAAGACATGGAAACAACCAAAATGTCCTTCGATAGATGAATGGATAAAGAAGTTGTGGTACATATACACAATGGAATACTATTTGGCGTTAAGGAAAGATGATATAGGAGCATTTGTGACAACATGGATGGATCTCGAGAGAATAATGCTAAGTGAAATAAGTCAGACAGAAAAAGCAGAGAACCCTATGATTTCACTGATATGTGGTATATAAACCAAAAAGAACAAGACAAACAAATGAGAAACAAAAACTCATAGACACAGACAATAATTTAGTGGTTACCAGAGGGTAAGGGGGTGGGGGGTGGGTGATGAGGGTAAAGGGGATCAAATATATGGTGATGGAAGAAGAACTGACTCTGGGTGATGAACACACAATGGGATTTATAGATGATGTAATACAGAATTGTACACCTGAAATCTATGTAAATTTACTAACAATTGTCACCCCAATAAAATTAATTAAAAAAAATATTGCTGTTATTCAGAAGTTCAAACATGTTTATTTTAAAGGCATTTGGGTAATTTAAAAGAGTTGATCCAATACCTTCAAAATAATAAAGAACTATTATTATCCTAAACCCTTAAAATTTCTACTACAAAATTCTATTGCAAGTCGATTTATAAAATTGATTAATAACTTGATTTATAAAATTGACTCTATTAGTGGTCTTTTTAAATTTGTTGCCCCTCCCAGTATTATTTGTAATTTAATTATATTAGTCAAGTTCAAGAATCTAGACTCAAGCAGACTATTTGTCAAAATGTACTTTGGTGGGAAAGACACTGTTCATTTATTTCTGCCTAAAACATGGGAATTTAGATGGAACTGTATATAGAAAAAGAGTCATTGCTGTTCAAAATGCTATAAAATTGAATTACAGATCAGAAAGATGAATTTGGAAAATGGGAATGTCAACGGTATTTCAGGTAAACAAATGATAAAACTACGTAAGATTGTAAATGCTAAAATGATATGTCATGGAGAAAATAATTACTTATAAAATAAAATACGCTCCTCTCTGTCATACATTATATAAAATTTTAAAGGTGTAAATATGTAATGGCAGAGATAAAAAACTAACAAAATTAGATAATATTTTGTTGCATGTAGAAATCATGCTGCTATATAATTAATTGAAATATGTACATGGGCATATATGTTTCAGTTAAATTTTTTTCCCAACTACTAAGCAACTCAGTTAATTCTTAAGATAAATGTATATTCTGGTGATTTTAGTAAACACAGATCATAATCTTTGTCATTTTGTTTTGTGTTTGGGGACTGCCCTGTCACACACAGGGCACGATGAGGACTGGGGAGTATGGATACTCCTACGCCCAGCAGGCACTGTATGTCAAACACCCACAGCCTTCACATGCTTCATTCATGAGTGGATGCCTTGGTAGAAGACCCTAATTTTGTGTTATTAAAATATGTAAATACATTTTTTTAAGAATATAGATTGTCATGCTTGCATTACACAAATTCAAGACTTTGAATTACACAAATTCAAGACTAATCAATGCATCAGTAAAATTTTAAGGGAGTTCACTTATAAAATATGAAAACATAAGTATTTGAATTGTGTACAAAATAGGAAAACTAATGTAATATAATTTAATTCCTAGGCGAAGGAATAGAAGAGAAGGAAAATATAGTAGAAATGTTTTAATGATGCCTTATAATATTGAATGACTCTTTACTCCATCCACTGTCAATTTCAAATTTTATTATAATTCATTAGGACAGAATGCATACTTTAGTTTTAAATAATTACATCCATACACTCAAAAAAGTTTCAGATAAATACAGCATATAATATACTGAGTGTGCCAAAAAAAAATGTATACAAGTTGACAGTTCGGTCAACTTTACTCAAGCAGTAGTTTGCCGTCATCAGAATTGTCTGGATGCTGACGGTAACCACTTTGAGCACCTCTTGTAATTACAGAAGTCAAATGTGACTTGTATTAATCTTTTGTTATCAGTAAGTATTGAGTATTATAATTTTAATACAGTTTTCATTTCTTAAAATGTGTATACTTTTTTGGCACCTTCTGTATTACGTAGAGAATTCAGTGTGATTATTCTAGTATAGTATTTTACACATAACAGAAAACTTATATTTCTTTATCGTGGGCAGTAATCATCTGAAATTACTGATGAGTGGAAGTTATGAAGTTTATAGTAATTCTTTGAAATATCTCTTTAGGAAGAGAAGAGATATTTAAGATCAGGGCCTTCCAGTAATTTATTTGCCATGTGTCCTTTTAAGTGTCTACTTAAATAAATGATACTCAGTCTCCGCATGCATATGTGTTAAAGCTGAGAATAAGACTGTGAATATGTAACATGAACACTGATGATAAGAAATGGAAATCCTTATTGTTATCATAAACTTCTATTATTAGGTTGGTGCAAAAGTTGGTGCAAAAAATTGCGGTTTTTGCAATTATTTTAAACCTTTAAAAACGCAATTACTTTTGTACCGACCTAATGATAAAAAATCCAACCTGATTACATACTGCAAAAAAAAAAATCCTAAATGTAACAATGTTGCAACATTAAGAGACTGCAAGAAAATGCAAGAATGATGCCATTCTTTGAATACACTATTTATTATATACTAGTAGAGAAATAAAATACATTTTTGTCAGGATTTTAAAAATATCTCCAATTTCAAAAAAAAAAGGTAAAATGAAAAACACTACATTTTATAATGAATTTATCAGCATTGCTTCATTTCTTATTTTACATTCCTTTATCTAAAATGGACAGGAAGCACTTGTGAGTTCCAGAGAACTGACAAATATTTTAACTTTAACAGCTACATACAGGCTTAGTATAAGGGGAATATGTAAGGTGAAAGGAAGAAAAAAAAAAACTACAGGAATTAATCTAGGTATTATTCTGAGTAAATTTATATCAGTAAATATTGCCTGATATGAAGAACATGAAGTCTATAAAAACATTTTTGACAAATGAAGTAGATTTTTGAGTTTCAAGCCAAGTATACACCTTTTTAAAAAAATTTTTATTAAATTTATTGGGGTGACATTGGTTAGCAAAATTACGTAGGTTTCAAGTGTACATTTCTATAATACATTGTTTATATATTGCATTACTTGTTCACCACCCAGAGTCAATTTTATTACAATACTTATATACTATATATTTCCCAGGAGCTGAAATCATTGCAGTATTTAATTGCCTGACAATTATTTCTGTTACATCAATTTTGTGGTTAAATTAATATTTATATTAGCAAAACAAATCAGCACTAGAGGCTAATTAAACTGGAGAAACCAGCCTCCAATGTTTCCTAACGTACCCACTAATAAACTAGGGTATAGTGTTAGGTTAATACTAACTTTAGAAGAAATAAACATGTCTGTCAGGTGAAAAATTGATAGACAAGACTTAGGAATTTAAAGAGGTTTTAAAATCTTCTGAACATTATTATTTACGCTGAGAAGTTAGGAATATTAGAATATAGCATTTTACTACATCTTGCACCATCAACCGTCCTATTGCTGAGCTATCCACAAGATGGCAACTCTGTTTACATGGCCGCTAATACGCTTAATACACTATATTGTCCTTTTATTATTACTATTTAAAGAGATGTATTACGCCAAGTAAATAAGGAACTTATATGCAGCAAGGCTCATATTAGGTAACTTTTCAGTTTAAGAAGAATAAATGCTTAAAGGTATTTATTAAAACTTCTTGAAAAGCAGGAATTATTTAAATCATCTTAAAATGTCTGACTTCAAAATGTTATCTGTTGCTAACACAATTCTCAAATGCTTCATCCCGGACTTATTTTAGAGGTTAATTTATTTATAAGAAACGGTTTTATTTTGTATCATAAAGACTTTTATATTGCTTTTTGAAAAATGCAAACAGTATTCAAAATAACTGTGACTGAATCAATGATAACTCACTTGTACAGTAAGAGATATGTGAGAATTATATTTTCCATCCACTAAATTCTAGGCATAACTAAATCCGAAAAGATATCTATTGACCTTGCTTATATTCCTTTTTTTACACTTTGTCATATTCACTGTCATTTTTTTTTTCTTTATGTCTACCTTAAATCTACTGTGTGGCAGCTTTAGTATATTATCTTTATTTCTATTTCCTGTGCAGATAAATTTTTGAAAATACTTAGAATTATTAGGTCATATCATGTTTATTTTCTGAGAATAAATATCTCCAAGATGTTTGACTGTGTTCATGTTTCAATAAATTTTACTCTAGAGAAGGAGAAAGTGACTAAATAAGGGTAAAGGAAGATCTCCCCTCTTGTATGTTAAATATATATTAATTCTCCAACATGAAGACAAAAAGCTCATGCAATTTTAGTGACTTAGAGTGTTGTTTTTAAGTGTAAACTGAAAACATTAACTAATCATGGAAGATATCTTGATTTAATACCTACGCTAATTTATTTTACCAGGTTCTCTTTTGAAGTTCATGGTTAATCTCTGTATGAGACCTAAAGATCCGTGGGCAAAAGGATTTGTTTTTCACCATCTTCTCTGAAAAACTACATTTTTTTGTTTCTGTTTTTAAACTACATATTAATTAAGGATATTTCACTTGCTTTCTTATAAATATATTTTGATTGGTCCCTCCTATAAAATTTTATAAATTCACTGTGACTTTTTTGTTCCACCTCAATTTTGTCACATTTTGTGTCATATTACCCAAATCAGATCCCATCAAGGCCTACTATTCCCACAAATATGGCACAGCATTAATCTCATAGAAACTTAGAATTGAATTTAGATTTTGATGAGGAAAAACTGAACACAACTGCCTTATATTTGACAAGAGAAAACAGTTATCCATGTAAAACCCACTATGCTCAAAACACTGCTTTATACATATGATGTCTATATACGAAAGATAGTGAGAAACAGATTACTAATTGTTGTCACACAGCAGCCTACCCATCTGTCCCCTTGTGCCTACCCCTAAAGAAAGGAGAGTCTGTGAGACTGATCCTTTCAGGGACCTTGCTTCACCTTTGTACTTATACCTTATGTCTCCTTATTTGGCCCCAAATGATGGCTGATTAGTTAATGACGGGTAAGATTCATCAAGGAAGGAACAACCTAAAACAGGCACAGTCACCTAGGAGCCATCTGGAGGACTCACAGGGTTGATAGAGGTGGGCACAGAACCCCACCTTCCCCCGGCTAAGGAGGGCTTCTGCCTATGTGGCTGTATTCCTTCCTACAACCTGCTTGGGAAGAGATTCAATGATGTGATAACATCAGTCCTCCATCTATTCATATCAGTAAGTTTCAGCATAAAGATTTTGTCCCTTGGAGAGGTACATACAACAATTACTGAGACATCCTGGGACTTTCTGTTTCGGCCACTTGCAGGCAAGGGTGATTGGTTTGAATCAGTTTCCTAATATAATGTATGAAATTCACAGACCATGGAGAAAAACAATGCTACTTCCTTGTAAAGCCACAAGGTGGTCCAATTCGGGGCTCTCAGGATCCTTTGAGGCTGTGAGACCCTTGGCCCCTATAGCATAAATCTCTTGACTTCTGTTTCTTTCTTAACCCTTCGCTGCCCCTTCTCGTTCTCTCCCTGCCCGTGTCATGCTGGACATGACAACTAATTATGTACAGTATTTTATACCATACTATAACTTTGTAGCAGAAGAGTCTTCAAATCATTCATAAAAATCCACTTTACCACAAGGAGAATTAGGATTATTGTAATAGTAAAAATATATATACATATCACCATCACCATCACTGGTTTGAGTATTTAATTTGTGCTAGGCACAGTGCCAAATAGTTTATGTTTACTACATAATTGTTTGTTTGTTTACAACAGCTCTCCAAGGCAGGTCAATGTTAAGACTTTCAAAAGGGCTCTTACATTTACACTATACACCAGTTATTTTTCAGTCATAGTTGCTTATTTGAATCTCAAACTTTGAAATGTCAGAATATAGGGTCCTGCTATGGACTAAATAT
Source organism: Rhinolophus hipposideros (assembly GCF_964194185.1). NCBI lineage: Eukaryota > Metazoa > Chordata > Mammalia > Chiroptera > Rhinolophidae > Rhinolophus > Rhinolophus hipposideros. The sequence continues at coordinate 79,363,661 of NC_138055.1, forward strand.
TTGTATGATCGCCACACCCCACAATTCCTATGTTGAAACCTAATGCCCAATGTGATGATATTAGGACATGGGACTTTTGGGATTATTATTAGTTTCCTTATAATTGAAAGGACCCCAGAGAGTTACCTACCCCTTACCCCGTTACAATAAAAAGATAGAATAGTTGTCTACCAACCAGGAAGTTTGTCCTGGACAAACACTGAATGAGCCAGTGTCTTCTTTTGGGCTTCCTAGCCTCCAGGACTATGAGAAATAAATTTATATTGTTTATAAGCTACCTCGTTTATGGTATTTTTGTTATAGCATATTAAACAAAGCCCCAATCAAACTACATGCCTGAGAATCTGAGTATGGTGGCACCAGTGTATGTTCCTCCTTAAATGAGTGTCTCTCTAGCCAGGCTTACACATCATTGCCCAAAATATTTGGATATGTGAGTCAAAGGTTTTAATGTACATCATCAGATTTCACTGAAATAAGTAAAAAGTGTTCTAAAAATCTAAAGTGAAGTCTGAGAAGGAAACAGAATAGTTTGTCAAATGGTACTTTGGGACATGAATAAAGGCAAATCTAGATTACTTTGCATCACCAAGGTAAAGAGATGGACATCACCTGCCTAGTAAGTCCAAGGAGGAAAGTGCATGATCAGTGGGGGTTGAGGAAGACAAGAGGAGTAGAAGTAGGGGAACGATGTGAGGAGGAGCTGGTTCAGCATTCAGAGACTGCCCAGCCACCTTGGGTGTTAGAGCTGGCATACTCTGATCTGCTAAGACAACATCTACAGATCAATCCACTTGAGACAAAATTTCTCCTGCACACAGTGTGGTACAAGTGATGCCTTCTCTTGCCACAAGACAATACTGAAACTCGCCGTAAATGTCCTATACTGATACTCTTTTTCAAAGATCCAGGATGCATGCAAGCCCACTGAGAGGATGATACCTAGATGGACCGTAGCTGTGTGGAATAAAAGGTCCCAGTATCTGTGTTTGGGTGGGAATAGATCCTGTGAAAACCAACCCTAAGACAGATATAACACACTAATTTTTCTACAGACATTATGATTCCATAGAACTATATTCATAAACTAAGCTTTGTGCCAGAGATATGCATTGATTTAATTGTACTTGCTCAAATGTATAGCAGAACTCATATCTTCAGAATTAAGCATCATCTATAATAAAGCGGGATTATAACATATATTTCTGAAGTTGCAAGTGAGGATAAAATCCTTTGTTATAGTTTCTCTAATGAAGAGCATATTATTTGTCTCTCTGTGTATATAATTAAATACATGTAATAAAAAGTTTTAAATAATTGACAATTAGTAGGAAGCTAGTTATAGACACTCTAAAGAATTCTAAGAATTGTTTTAAATGTCTAATTTAGTACTATACCTGTAACATACACATTCCTCTCTCCTTAAATTTGACATCATTAATATATATGTATATTAATGATGAAACAGATCATCATGAAACAGATTTTAAAGTATATATATATATATATATATATATATATATATATACTTTAACAAAGATTTTAAAGTATATATATATGTGTGTGTGTGTGTGTGTGTGTGTGTGTAAAGTATATATATACTTTAAAATCTTTGTTTCATGATGATCTGTCAGCAGAAGTTGTTTCGAACTAGTCCTTTAAGTCTGACATAATTTCAGCCTTTTTTCAATGCTTCCTTGTCTTCATCATTGTAGGACAAGAATAAGTTTCTAATTAAAATGTATTGTTTTGTCATGCTTTCTTAGGTAACCTCTTTTGTATTTATGTACATTTTTTACTATTTTTGCTACTATATAATATTACAAAATGTATCTCTCATGATACAGTAACAGAGTATTTCTACAACCATGGTCACCACAATAGAAGAAACCTGGTGCTGTGTCATGCAGGGCGGCCTGCGGGGTCTCTGCTCCCACTCCCCACATAAGAATGCAGGACATGGTGAGGCCAAAAAGGCACACCCACAGAGCCATAGGCAGGGGAGTCAAATCACTATATTCTTGCTGGCGGCTGGGCTGGAGACACAGGAAGCAGGAGCCACACTGTCAGCAACCCTCATTGTGCCGCTTGTAGGCTCACCACCATCTTCTTGCTAGCCCCCGTTTTCTGCTAGCGTAACTACAGCAGTTATATTAGTGGCCAGTGTCTCACCGGTTACAGCTGACGGCCAACTAGCCACAGCTGATGGCCATCTGATCACAGTTGATGGCCATTTTACTACCTGAGCCAGCACCTTTCTATGTTAGGCCGAGAGCTTGGAAACTGCTTTCTGGAGCTCTGTCCCCACATGCTGTCTTGAGCCATTTTTTTAAAAAGTGATTAAATTACAGCCATTGTTTCAGGACAATGTAGAGAGGCAACGTAAATTAATGACCTTCGACCAGATCTTGGATGATCATTGTACAGGAGCTCATTATTCAACTCAATCTATGAACTCACCAAAGGTAAATGATTGCTATAAAGGCTATAGGAATCTTATACCTTGTCAAGATAAATGACAAGTAGATGCGGCTTAAGCCTCTGTGATATAACTGGCATATTAATCTTTTATCTCCAACAGTCTATCTTTGAAATTGTAGATATGGATACCATCCTAGCTCATTCCAGGTTAAATCATACAAAAATTCACTAAGTGAACAGTGTGAAAACATAGGAGATAACAATGAAATATTTTCTGCCAGAAATGTTTTCTGCTCTTGCTTTTGGCTGTGACTAACAGAAAATCAGCACTGCCTGTAGGTTAGAAGGGAGATGTCACCACCTCGCCACCATCCTGAATTCAGAATCAATTAAGAAGATGCTGGAAATAGACACATGACTAAAAATATTGTTTTTTTCTGTAGACCACGCTGAGATACACAGTCTGACTTGTGGCCAGGCTGCTAAATGACTCCCAATTTCTAGATCTCAGAACGAACTAGTTAATGGCTATCTCTGGCGTGTCACAGTTGTGGCCCATAATGTAGAGGGCAGATGTGGCCTTAGTGTCCATCCTTTTTGAGGCCAGGCTGAATCAGCCCTGCTAAGATTATTTTATGCTCAATTAACTCACTCATCCTCCCATACTGTCCCTGATACAGAATTAAGCCCTTCATTAATTGCCAATTACTCTAATTAAAACCTCACATTTGCCTCTGTTTAGTCTGCTCATACAGTATGGGAAAAAAAAAATTGCCTCATATTTCACTTCACACAAGTTACGCCTAAGGACCTTAAAAGTGAAATCATGGCATTGACAAAAATGTCCCTAGGGACCCCGGGCTCTTCCACAATAATTCTTCCCCAAATGGAGACAGAGTCATTTTTCAGTCTTATGTAATTAATGGAGTAAAAGTCCTGGAAGGACTCATATTTCTAAGTTGAAAGGACCCATGAGTACCCAGCAAAATGAATAAAAAAGAGTCACATTAAAACACATTTTCATGAAATTTAAAATCACTGGGGATATAGAGACGATCCTATAACTCTGAAGAAAGGAAAAAAAAATAGTCTCATAAAACAAACAAACAAAAAAAAAACAACAACAAAAAAAACAACAATCAGGAATCAGATCATCACCAGACTTCTCAACAGCAAAACAGAGAAAGATAGCAATGGAGCGGTAGATGCTTATGTCATTTTCAACACAGAAATTTCTATCCATCAACATTACCAATTAAGTCTGAAGCAATAAGACAGGACGTCTTCAGACATGCAAACTCATAAAAAAATCCTTCCACAGATTTTCTCAAAGTGCTGCAGGATGTGCTCTATCAGAGCAATGAGTAAAGCCAGAAAGAGGGAACTGAATTGAGGAACTTGATGGACTTGAAAGAGGCCATGGAAACTTTCCAGATGATGATCATTAAAGGGACTCTTAGGATGACAACTAGGTAGCAGGCCCAGATGGTAACCATGTATAAATTACAACAAAAAAAGACAGCATTCTCCAGGAGGGCTATTTTAATAAAAATTAAAAGTAAAACAGAAATATTATTTGATGGTGCTTGAATGTATTGAAGGGAAGTGGAATTTTCTGAGAAAGTTGACATCCAAATTAGAGAAAGGTGGTAGAAAACTAAGGAAATCAAAAAAAAAAAAAAAAAAAAAAAAAAAAGAGGGCGCTTATTAAGGCAAGGAAAACTAAAAGTTATTTAAATGGCAAGAAACTATTGCTAAAACTTCTCCTCCTCCTCCTTCTACTACTACTTATTTAAGTTTTAAATATGATATAACTATATTGGAATTGTAGGAGACACCAAAAGCAAAAATGCTACATTTAGGTTTTTAAGAAAACAACTGAATGACTTCTGGTTTCCAGTCCAGCCTGTAAGAACCTTGGAAGAAACCACTCCACCCTAACAAGCGAAGATTCAAACAAACTGGAAAATCAACAACTCTTCTTAGATTTATCAGAGAAGTGAGGTCTCAGAGCACACTGCTGCCTCCAAAACTGGAGAGACTGATATGCAGATATAGAGAATCACAACTTACCAGAGCAGAAATCTACAGCCTGAAACATCCATGGGAATCAGTACTGGCAGAAAAACCTGAATTGTAACAGGGATTGCAGGAGGCTCAGAATAAACAAGTCTGTGCGATAAAAACTACAGTCGAACACAGGGAATTTATCTCCTGGAGTTCTACCAGGTTCTCAGAGTGAATATGGGTTGGGATGGGGGGCGGGGGATCTGCTTGTGCTTCTGGCAGGGGGAAGAGAAAATAAGCCATTTAAAACACACCAGAGAATTCTGTTCTTCATAACAAGGTCTGCCCTCTGGAGAAAGTAGTTAATCAGAGCCTAACCCATGGTGGTTTCATCAGAGCCTAATTGATCTCTGGGAGAAGGGAAATAACCAACCCTAGTCCCCTCTAGCCAGGTTTTCCCACTTAAGGGGGGGAAACAGAAAGACATGAGAAGCTCACAGTCAAGAGGCACAAGCCCCCTAAGACTCAGACCTAACTATAAGACCACAGAATGGTTCCCTGCCTATGTACCTTATGACCTCAATACTAAAAGGTTATTTATAGAAGTTCCTTTTACATCATGTCTGACTATGAATAAAAATTACAACACATACTAAAAGGAAAGCAAACAAACAACAACAAAAACAAAAACAGTTTTGAAGAGGCAGAGAAAGCATCAAAACTAGATGCAGATATAGAAAAGATGTTGGAATTAACAGACCAGAAATGTAAACAACTATGATTAATATACTAAAGGCTCTAATAGAAACTAGACACATGTAAGAATAGATGGCAATGTAAGGAGAGAGTTGGAAATTCTAAGAAAGAACCAAAGAGAGGAAAAAGCAAAAATAAACAAATAAATACAATAAACACTAACAGAAATGAAGAATGTCTTTGATGGGTTTATTCATAGACTGGACATGGCTGAGGAAAGAATCTCTGAACTTGAGGTTATATCAATAGAAACCCACAAAGCCAAAAAGCAATCAGAAAATGATGGAAAACAAAAGGTCAGAATATCTAAACACTTTGGAATAACTATATAAGGTGTAACATGCATGATAGGAATGTCAGAAGGAGAAAACAACAAAATAAATATTTGAAACAATTATAATTGAAATTTTCCCCACATTAATAATGTCACATATTAAACCACAGATCCAGGAACACAAAGTGAGATGAATGAAAACAACAACAACAAAAGCACTACATTTAGGCATCATTTTAAAACTACAGATGATCAAACATGTAAGACGCCAGCGTGGGGTGGAACACTTATCTATAGAGGAACAAGGATGAGAAATACATCTAACTTATCCTTAGAAACCATGCAAGAAAGGAAAGAGTAGAGAGTAATATTTAAAATTCTAGAGAACAAAAAACAAATAACAACAAGAAAAAACAACCTAGAATTCTCTACCCAGCAAAATTAGTCTTCAAAAACGAAGGAGAAATAAACAGATTCACAAACAAATATTGGGGGAATTTGTTGCCAGTAGACCTGCTTTTCAAGAAATGTTAAAACTAATTCTTTAGAAACAAGGGAAATGATATAGGTCACAAGCTCAGAGCTACATGTACAAAGGAAAACGTCAAAGAAGAAATAAGAGAAGGTAAAATGAAAACTTCTACTTGTCTTATTCTGAATTGATCTGACAGATAATAGTTTGTTCAAAATAATAGCAACAATATATCACATTATGTATACATATATACACACATATATGTATATATGTGTATATATATATCCTATATACATATATACATATATATGTGTATGTATATAAGTTCTGACAGTTAAGTTCACAAACTGATCCTACAAAAAGTGCTCCATACCTCATTGCTGAATATCGCTATGGTCACTTTCGAAGTATTCCCCTTGGGAAGCTATGCACCAATGCCAGAGCCTAGTCCACCCTTCAAAGCAATTTTGAAACTCAGAAATGGCCATCAGAGCTGTCGTCCTATTACTCTTCATGTCCTGAATGTCATCGAAATGTCTTCCTTTCAATATTTTCTTTATCTTTGGGTAAAGAAAGAAGTCATTGGGGGCCAGATCAGGTGAGTAGGGAGGGTGTTCCAGTACAATTATTTGTTGACTGGCTAAAAGCTCCCTCACAGACAGTGCCATGTGAGCTGGTGCATTGTCGTGATGCAAGAACCAGGAATCATTGGCAACAAGTTCAGGTCATTTTCATCTAATTTTTCAGTACTTCCCAATAGTAAACTTGTTTAACTGTTTGTCCAGTTGGTACAAATTCATAATGAATGACCCTCTGATATCAACACAGGCTAGCAACATCGTTTTGACTCTTAACTTGGATTGACAGAAACTTTTTGCTCGTGGAGAACTGACTGACTTCCATTGTACACTTTGATACTTTGTTTCAGACGCATATTGGTACATCTGTGTTTCATCACCCATGATATCACGGCCCAAAACATTGTCTTGCTTCTTCCAAAGGTCTTGGCAAACTTTGACTCCTCTTTGCTTTTGTTCATCAGTGAGCTCTTTCAGGACCATTTTTTCACAGACCTTTCTCATGCTATGATTTTCCTAACTGTTTCTCTATCAATGTTTACTTGGTCTGCTACGCTTCTCACAGTTAGTCAACAATTTTGACACACAATTTGACAAATGTTTGCAATGTTTTCCTCAGTTCTGCTCATTACTGACTGCTCTGACCTCTCTTCATCAATAATGCATTCTCTCCCCTTAGAAAAAGGTTTAACCCATTTATACACTGCCGTTTTCTTCATGGCATTATCCCCATAAACTTGGACTAACATGTCCCTGATTTCACTTCCACTCTTGCCAAGTTTAACAAGAAATTTAATGTTTGTTCATTGCTCTAATTCAAGCTCAGACATTCTCCTGACAGCACACAACACTCAACAACAATAATGAATGTCACTCAGCAAGACACCACCACATGTCGAACAAACACAGCTGTGATACACTGATACACCAAGGTTATGAAACCTTACTGAGCTGTTTGTACAGTGCTGCCAATGTAAGCACATGGTAGCAAGTTCACAAACTTAATCGTCAGCCTCATAAATGTTGTCTACAAAATACATATTTTAAAATAAATACCCATATACGTTAAAAATAAAGGAACAGAGAAAGATATGCCATGCTAACACTAACAAAAAGAAAGTGGGAGTAACTATATTAATTTCAGACAAAACAGACTTCAGAACAAAAAAGTTATCAGGATTAAAGAAGAATATTGCATAATGATAAAGGGGAGAATTCACAAAGAAAATATTACAATCTGAATGGTATGTGCCTAACATCATAGCATCAAAATGTGTGAGGCGAAAACTGAAAGAACTGCAAGGAGGAAACTATTTTAAAAAGAAATAAGTTATGCAAAGTGTTCAGGTCATTATTTAGCATATGCTAATTGTTCAAACAAGATATACCTGTATTACCCCAAATCATATTATGTTTTGATATAATAAATTGTCTCTGAAACAGCAAAACAAATTATAGACCATATATGTATACATACTGTTTGTTTGTTTGTTTTCATTATAGAGGAAAGCTTATTCATTAAACAGCATTTATAACTACTCAACAGAACCAGAGAGTCAATGGGGAAAGTGTACTTCTAAACAAAATTCTGTCTGTGTAAGTAACATTTGAAAACAATTGTGAGGCACCTATAAATACTTATTTAACAGTTTCTTGTGCAAATTACACACTCATTAAATGATGATTGAATTGATTTCACATTTTAAGAATTAGTGAAACATTATAGCAGAACACATATAAAACAAATTGTGCCAATTTCTTTTCATTCATTCAACAAATATTGATGACCTGACATTGCATTAATTGCTATGAGACAAACATAAATATGACTCATACTTTGGTCTCAAAGAACTCTCAGTCAAGGGAGAGTTTGAAGCATTAAAAAAAAATTGAGCAGACCAATTTTCTTATCAGTTAAGATAAAAATGAGTTTACCTAAATGGCTGAAATGTCAAATATTTGCTTCATACTTATAATACTAGGGGAAAAAATCAGCGAGCTGTTAGAAACAATTTCTGGAGGAAAGTAACTTTTAAGATATATAATGAAGTGACTGATTCGAACCAATATTTTGCAACCTGTGTGTCTATACTACTATACTGATTTTCAATATGTATAACCAAGGCCAAGAAGCATCTCAACACTCAAGTACCTCTTTAATCATCTTGGATTGATTAATATGATAGAGTTTTTGATTAACTGAGAGACATACCAGAAGTGTGTTAGAGCTGCACTGGAGGGGAGTAAGAATCACAGTAAATGGGGCTTGTAATGTATCAAATCCTTAATATCCCCACTACCTCCATGCCCTGAATCCATGGGGATTCTTGTTCTTAAAATGAAAGTTGGTGGGTTCTTCCTGGTATGATTTATGCCTTCTGATCTGACCCCAATCACTCTAGCCTCACCTTCCACTGGCCTTCTTAACCTCATTTTTTTCTCTCTCTTCTCTATCTCAAATGACATATTTTTTATCCCATTTCTTGCCATAATACCTTTTGCTACAGGGCTTGTTTGTACACCCGAATAGCTCCTTGTGATTGGAATGCCCTTCACCCATTCTTCTCTTCATATTACTCCTTGTTTTCTTTTCGTATCACTCCTTGTTATGACACTTAAAGCCATTTGAACCTTCTACTATTCACATAATTATGTTGCATCTTTTGGCCACAGGCCAGTGTACATGCTTTTTATTCTGTCTAAATACTCTTTACCTACTTCCTTTCCATCTTCCTCTAGCTGCTCATCCCGCATCACCCATTCCTTTCGTAAGTAGTCTTCCCTGACCTCCTTATTTAAGTCAATGTCCTATTATAGTACGCCCTTAGTCCACGTATCTTTCTTTTGTTGCATTTTTCATTGCAATAAATAAATGTATTGCTGTGACTTTTTAAATGATTGTATATTCCACTAAACTATGAGGTCCTTGAAAGCAACTATTCTGTCTGCTTTTGCTTAATAGGCTAGACATTCAACATGTTTTTGTAAGTTAAATGCAGGTGTAGATATTTCAGTGTACTGTACAAAATATGAATATAAGCTAAAACATTTGTCATGCCGTAGCTATTTATTTTTAATGTCCCAATTTTCCACATAATTTGCATTTTGTAATCCTTTCGGAAAAAAATTCTACTTAATGTCAGAATTAGAAGAAAGACAGGTTGTTTTAATATATTTATAACATTTGATAAGTTGTTTTATTTATTATTTATGCTTTGAAAATTTTGTATTTCCATATGTGCTAGTTGTTCACTTTATTCCCAAATGGTTATATTGTTTGAAAAATTCATTATTGACTTAAAAATTTGGTCTTATGTAATATTATTGGTTAAAATATTGAGTTTTACCTTGCCATTCATAGGAGACTTTTTTTAAAAGTAACTTGAGGTTTTGTAGCAATGCATAAATTAGCAGGTATAACCAAAAACCATAAATATGTGCCTAGATCTATGTGTTTTGAGAGAGCCAAATAAGTGTTATCTTGTATTTTAAATACAATTTTATATTTTTTAACTTTTGACTTTTGAGCTGTCTTCTCAAATATTTGTATATGCGTTAGAATGTAATAACTCAATGAAGGGGAATAAATAAATTCTGAAACTGAGTCAAAAGACATAAAGACATCCAAAGGCACTATAAGTCAATATTAGTTTTGGCTAGAAAACAACTGATTAGAGGCAGAGGGGAGATGAATGTTTGTTTAAAGAGAACATTTGGATTTTACTTTGTCTTGGAAGAGAAGTTGTTCAGGCCTTAGAACTGAGATTTTACTTGTGGAATTCATAGAATTACACAAACATATATATTGAAAACAGACAATGGAGTCCTAAATATCTGGAGTGATTTGTCTCACCAAATATGAGTAACATAGTCAGAGTTGAACAGATATAATTTTTGGTGGGATTAGAATATGCTGTAACCCAAATGATATTTCCAGATTATTTTGGAGAGGTTAGCTCTGAAGTATCAAGGGATATCTTTAGAGAAGATTCTTAGAAAGATGGCTGTATATCTCAGACTTCAATATAATTACTTTTTATCATAGGAGAATGTTTATATTACTCATATACAATTACAGAATTATAGAACCACTAGTGCCCTTAGAAAAGATTAATTTTACCAACTCATTCAGACAACACATATTATACATGTAAAGATAAAATTCAGAATTTCTGGTCACTAGCTCAAAGTCTTACAGCTACAGACATTTTCACTAGGAAGCTAAACTTCCTAACTGCCTCTCCAGCTCTAGTTTCTTTATAGCATACATTTTCTTATCTTAGATTCAAAAAGTCCATCACAAAACAACTATTTACCATGTCAAAATACTGCTCACATAAATAGGCAAAACTGTATTTGCAAAGTACTTGATATGAAAAGTATTTTTTTCCACTTCAGTGAATATGTATTAAGATCGTTTTTTGTTTGTTTGTTTATTTGTTTTTGTTTTCCATTTTAAACCTGATATCTACAATACTTTTAGTGACGCCTTCAGTGATTTTTGAACTATCTGTTAAAAACATTAGTAAAAATGAAGTACAATCTTACTAAAATATGTTGTATCTAGTTGTATTTTGTTGTATTTAGTTGGTATTATTGCTCAAAGAATTTTTAACTACACATATATGTCCTTGTTCTCTACCACTAACAAATTTATCTTTATTGTTTAGTTCATTTCCTATTTATATGTGTGATTTTCTTGGATAAAAATGTGGTACATATGTACAATGGAATATTACTCAGTCATAAGAAAATATGAAATGCTGCCATTTATGACAACATAAATGGAACTTGAGATTATCATGCTAAGTGAATAAGTCAGACAGAAAAAGTCAAAAACAACATGATTTCACTCATATTGGGATATAAAACTGAAAGCAACAAATGAACAAGACAAACAAACAAGCAGAGACTCATAGGCACAGACAGCAGTTTAGTGTTTACTAGAGGGTAAGGCAGAAGTTAAAAGACGGTAAAGGGGATCAACTATATATTGATGGAAGGAGAACTGACTCTGGGTAGTGAACAAACAATGCATACATCTGATGTATTATAGAATTGTACATTTGAAACCTGTATAATTTTATTAACCAATGTCACACCAATACATTTAATAAGAAAAGGTTAACAGAGAAAAACAAAACAAAAAATATTTAAAGAAAAATAAAGTGATGAAGTTTCTTCTTAAAAATTATATATAATAGAGATCAAAGATAATGGAGTAGATAAATGCTGTGGTTGCCTCTTCTCATGAACACACTAAAATTACAAATATTACAGTTGACCTGCAGAACCAACTGAAGTCTAGCTAGAACACAAGTTTTATAATTAAGGGTATAAAGAAAAAGCCATGTCAAGACTGGCAAAATAGGCCAGACCCACAGCTCTATGTGGTGATTGAGAATTAGGAGCAATACCTTTGCTGTGGAGGGCCCACCCAGAGGAGCATGGGACCCCAGCCCCACACTGGGTTCCCCATCACTGAGTACCAGTGCCAAGAAGAGGAGCCCAAACAACATCAGGCTATGAAAAACAGTGGGGTTTTCTACCACCCAGGTGGGACAAAAGTCTGCGGGAAACGCAGAAGTCCACTTAGAGGGCCTCACACAGACTCACTCACAGGCACTCCCCTTGGGAGTGTCTCCAACAAAGGGACAGTGACTCTGGGGGTTTTGTAGACATAGGAGAGAGACTGAGTATTGTGGCATTAGTGCAAGACAGGAGGGACAGTCACCATTTCCCTTGGGTGGGGTTCTCCTCTTGTGCAGTTGGGGCAGGCACCATGTTTCCTGTGCCGAGCCCTCCCCTCATGCCCATAGCCAAATCTGAATCTGAATTGGCCTGGTGAGCTCTGCTCATTCCACCCTGGTGACTCCCTAGAACCCTGTCCCACCCAACTTATGCAATGCCAGAGGCATTTTTGTGGCCAGAAGCCAGCCCTCCCCATGTTGCATTCTGTCTTGGACAACTCTCAGGTATCCACAGGTCCCAGGTCAGGGGCAGCTGGCATCAGTGTGCTCTGAGACTTTTGCTGTGTAGCTCCAGCTTGAGCAATGGCACCAAACCAGAATCTCCTTAATCTGGTGAACACAACTCATCACACCCTGGTGACTCCCTAAGACCCCGCCTCGCCTAGCTCACTTTATCTGTGGTTGAACCTTATAGGAGGTGGCAGATGACAGCATGAATTGGGGTGTCCTGGCTTTTTGCAGGACTAACCTAGGCCCAGTACTGGTGGCAGCAATCTTCAGTTCACACAGTGGCTCTCCCATGCAAATCTAGGTTTAACACAAGCAGTTACTGACCAGGGATCACTTTATAGCTCCTACCAGGTATTCCTCGGCCAGTCATAGGAAGTGGGTGACGTGGGCCTGCACCAGAGACCATCCCAAGGGGCCCCAGAACAAACATACCTGGAGGTTGGCTTCAGACCAGAGCAGAGCACCACCCAATTAGCCCCACAAGAAAAACCTAAAGGAATTCATCACCACCAATCCAGTATTACAAGGAATGTTAGAGGGACTTCTTTCAGATACAGGAAATAAACAAACAAACAAACAAACAAATAAATAAATAATAAAATGACAATAACTGCATATCTGTCAACAATTACTTTAAATACAAATGGGTTAAATATTCCAATCAAAAGATATAGGGTTGCCGTATGGATAAAAACCAAACCAAAACAAAAAAGTCAATATATGCTGTCTGTAAGAGATTCATTTCAGATTGAAAGACACACACAGACTGAAAGTAAACGGATGGAAAAAGTTATTTTATGAAAATGGAAATGAAATAAAAATAGCTGGGGTAGCGATACTTATACCAGACAAAATAGACTGACTGTAAAGGAAAGGCTATAACAAGAGGCAAAGAAGGTCCTAGTAAGCCCACTTAAGGGTATTTATTTCAAGAAACCCAAAATGCTACTTTGAGGGGAGCTGTGCATCCATATGTCCTTCACAGCATTGTTTACAATGGCCAAGATGTAAAGGCAGCCTGGCTGTCTGTCAATGGAAGAATGGATAAAAAGGAGGTGGTACATATATACAATGGAATATTGCTTGGCCAGGGAAAGGAATGGCTTCTAACCACCTCTGGCAGCATGGATGGACCTGGAGGGTATTGTATTGAGTGGAGTGTAAGACAGAGAAAGGCAGGTGCAATGTGATTTCCCTAATGTGAGGTCTCACAATTAAGTTCGTGAACTTGTTACAACGATGTGCTAACCTTTTTTGATAGTAGAGGGATTATTCATGATTAATTTGTGTCAACTGGACAAACAGTTAACCAAGTTTACTATTGGTTAGTAAATGCTGAAAATTCTGCATGAAAAAGTTAGATGACCTGAAATTTTTGCCAACAATTGCATCATGACAATGCATCAGCTCACATGGCATTGTCTGCAAGGAAGTTTTTAGACAATAAATAAATAACTGTATTGTAATATCCTCTGTATTCACCTGATCTGGCACCCAGTGACTTTTTTTTTTACCTGATAAAGGAAATAGTGAAAGGAAGACATTTTGATGACATTCAGAACATCAAGTCTAATACGGTGACAGCTTTGATGGCCATTCAAGAAAAAGAGTTCTGAAACTGCTTTGAAGGGTGGACTAGGCGCTGGCGTCGGTGCATAGCTTCCCAAAGGAAATACTTTGAAGGTGACTATAGTGATATTCAGCAATGACATATGTAGCACTTTTTGTAGGATGAGTTTGTGAATTTAATTGTTGTCCTTGTATGTGGAGTCCAAAGAAGAAAATAAAGAAATAAAACAGAAACAAATTTATAGACACAGAGAACATATTGATGGTTGTCAGATGGGAGAGGGGTTGGGGGAGAGTGAAAAAGGGGAGGGATTATGGAGTACAAATTTTTTGTTACACAGTAGTCATGGGGATGTAGCGTATAGCATAAGGAATATAGTCAATAATACTGTAATAAAAATGTATAGATTTGTTGGAGTGATAGATGGGAGGGAGTTTGGGGGTAAGCTGAAAAGATAAAGGGATTAAGAAAAACAAAATTGTAGTTACAAAATACTCATGGTTATGTAAAGTAAGGCTTAAGGAATATAGTCAGTAATATGGTAATAACTGCGTATAGTGCCAGGTGGGTAATAGACTAGTCAGGACGATCACTTCTTAAATTATATAAATATATAACCACTATGTTTTACACCTGAAATTCAAATAAAATACTACTGAATGTTAAATGTAATTGAAAATTTAAAAAACGGGGGGGGGGGGAGGAATAAAAGGTTTAAATTTCCAGATATAAAACAAATGAGTCATGGGGATAAAATGTATAAGGAATATAGTCACTAATATTGTGATAGTGTGGTTAGGTGTCAGATGATTGCTGGACTTGTCATAGTGATCACTTCTTTAGGTATATAAATGTTGAACAACTATGGTGTACCCTGAAACTAATATAATATTGTATGTTAGCTATATTTTAATAAAAATCTTAATATATATGATTAAATAATAAAATGAAAAATAAAATAAAAATTATATATATATACATATATATATATATATATATATATATATATATATATATATATATGTATATAAAGAGCATTGTGTATGTGTATGTTTTTTTTGTTTTTACCTATCAAACAAGAGGAGGAAACATTATGGTCACCCCACCCAAACACCACCACCCACACAAACACACCACACTTGCTTTTCTGTATACTTTGCCCTTTGCCATGTATATGTATATTTTTGAATACGAGTATACATATATATTTTATATGTATATACGTATTTTCATTCTCACGCCATATTAAGTTTTTACTTGCTACATGTCATTTTTTTAATTGTGAGTCTTTAGCAATCATGAGCTCTTCAGAGGATGAATAAAAAAATTGTAAAGCACAAAGTTCTTATACAATATGTATGAAAAGAACATGGTTAAATTTTTTTATATAATTAAGTGACTAAAATATCTTCGAATAAGTCTTATCTGATCTGCATTTTCTCTTTATTTTAATATTGACATACAGCGTTTATTTCTAGTTATTTCCAAGACATATTTATATAAGTTTTTTCTGCATTTTTCTTTTCTGATAGTCAGTTGGGTAAGTGTAGCTCTGAACCCTAAACTCTATTGACAGTTTTTTCACAGCAGTCAAAAAATCCCAGTGAACTACAATCATAAAATGTAACTGTCAGTACATTCCAGTCAGGGTTATCTAGGGCAGAGGCAGTTTCTTAGTGTTAACTCAATGATAAACTCTCTAATTCAGTCCTCCCCCCACCCGTTCCCAGTTTATTAGGGATCTCCATTATTTTTTGCTTAATCCCACATTTGTTCCTTAGAGAAACTGTCCTGCAAAGGGTTCTACCTCCTTCATGCTAAATGGCCCTTGTGAAGACTTATTGGCCCCAGGTGGATATCTGGATATTTTAAATAAGAGCTGATGGGACCTAGGTTATAGTAATGGGGGACAGACCACACTGAAGGTCAGGAAGTTCTGCTCTATATGTTTTTTTGGGCTGCCTTTGTTTCCAATTTTTTTGAAAGTGTTATTCAACTAATTATATATATATATATATATATATATATATGTATATATATATATGTTCATATATATATACATATACGTATATATACATATATATGTAGAGAGAGACAGAGACAGAGAGAGAGAGAGAGTGAGAGAGAGAGAGAATGTTGAATTTTATGTATGGATGTGAAATGCATAATTGGAAATTTGAGTGAAAATAATAACATATGTGTATGAAACTCAGAGGAAGAGATTAAAGTTAGAGTCTACATTTAGAGTTTCATCATCATATAAATTACATACCATAATCTACAGTAAATACATGATTCAGAGAAAAGAGGACACAGTAATGAGATCCCAATAATTCTAAAATATCATGATAACCACAAATCATATATATATATATATATATATATATATATATATATATATATATATAGAGAGAGAGAGAGAGAGAGAGAGAGAGACAGAGAGAGAGAGAGAGAGACAGAGAGAGAGACAGAGAGAGAGAGAGAGAGAGAGAGAGAGAGACAGAGAGACAGAGAGACAGAGAGACAGAGAGACAGAGAGAGAGAGGCCTTTCATTGATAAAACTAGCATTGTACCAAAAGTTAACATTAAATGTGAATATGAGTTCAACATAATGTAGGGTAATGTGGGCAGTTTCCAAACTACATCAATGTCATACAATAAATACTCGAGAGGCTAATGGCTACTGAGGTTCTGCACCAATATATACAGGCTAGCCAACTGGAAGTGAGTTTTCAGGGACTGAATGAGAAACAAGTGTTTACATAAGAATGTTTAGCCATTCTCTGTCCATATCATATATCCAAACTTGCTGGAGTCATTCTATTATATTAAGGTGAAAAATAACATTGGCATCAGTTGTTTGCCTCTGAACTTGCCAGGGTAGAATATAAAAGTGGGCTGAAAATCAATTTCCGCCTGAGTTAACAGCACTCTGTGAAAAGAAGAATGTGAGAAAAGTGAACAGTTACAGAATAACAAAATGTCCTCTTAGCAGAAAACCCTTGATTCATCAGACAGCATAGATTGGCTAAAGTATAGCCTATGTGGTAAGGGACTCACAGACATTTTCATATGTCCCCTTGGATAGTGGGGAACTGAAGTTGTTTCAAGGATTTGATAAGTTTGTTCAAGGTAAACAAAGCTAACTTATTGTCAACAGTTCATACATCTTGATTTAATTTAATATGATACCATGTGTACTATTCAGAACAAGTAAAATTGTCAACTGAAAATTAAAATGGCATCCAATATGTAATGTCACAAATTATCCACGCCTACAAGCAGTGTGATAATATTGATGAAAGTATATAATATTTTGCAAATGTTATTAAGTCATTTTAATAATCCAGTATTCTGGATTATTCTGGTGAGCCCAATATAGTGGCAAGGTGCTGAGAAGAGGGAAGAAGAAGGATCAGAGTCGGGGGAGAAAGAGTCAGGATGGAAGCAGAGGAAAGAGTAATGCAAACCACTAGCCAAGCCTTGCAGGCAACCTCTAGAAGCTTGGAAAGGTGAGAAATTCTCCCATAGAATCCCAGAAGTAGCACAGCTGTGCAGACATATTTTAAACTTCTGACATTTAGAACTAAAAGTTAAGAAATTTGTGTTGTTTTCAGCCACTAAGTTTGTAATAATTTGGTACAGCAATGATAAAAAAATACAATTGCATATAACGCCATAATAAATATTAGTTGATAGAATCGAGAAAAGAAAAAAAAAAGAAAAGAAAAAAAAAAAAACTTGGTCAGTTTAATATATATATATATATATATATATGTGTGTGTGTGTGTGTGTGTGTATATACATATAGATAGATAGATAGATACTTATAGATAATATATATAATAGATACTTATAGATAATAATAACTTATTTTTATTTAACTATATTTATATTATAAATATAAATATGTTTATATTTATATTGTCAAATATTTGAAAAACATAAAACTACATATAGTAAACATTAAAACAGTCCTTTCTATTCAGGACCCATAGCCTGCCATTCCAGAAATAAATCTTTGTTGATTCTTGTGTATTCCTTTAAAAATATTCCTATATAAAAACATTTAGAACCATATTTTTCTTGATTTATGGCTTTTAGATTTTATTGTATACGTTTGTCTATTTATCTCTTTTTAAACTTTTTATTAAATTTATTGGTTACTAAAATTATATGGGTTTCAAGTATACATTTCCATGATACATCATCTATATATTGCATTGTGTGTTCACCACCCAGAGACAGTTCTCCTTCCATCACCATATATTTGACCCCTTTTTCCCTCTTTTACCATCTCCCCTCCCCCTTACCCTCTGGTAAGCACTAAGTTGTCTGTGTCTTGGAGTTTTTGTTTCTTTTCCTGTTCTTTTGTTATTTTTAGTTTTCTATCCCACATATGAGTGAAGTCATATGGTTCTAGACTTTTTTTTGTCTGATTTATTTCACTTAGCATGATAATTTCAGGATCCATCCATGTTGTCACAAATGTCAGTATTTCATCTTTTCTTATGGCTGATAATATTCCATGGTATATATGTACCACGCCTTCTTTATCTAATAACCTATCTAAGGACACTTTTGTTGTTTCAATGTCTTGGCCACCGTGGATAATGCTGCAATAAACATAAGGGTACATATATATTTATGGATAAATGTTTTCAGATTTTTTGGGTAGCTATCCAGAGAGGGATTGCTTATTTTGTCTATGACTGCAACTTATATTTTTATCCTCTGTTACTATTTTACGCAGTTGAGATTTTTAAGCTTTTTTGATAAATTGGCCCTTTATTATTGTAAAATTACTTCTAAAAAAATCTTTGTTAACACTGACTATATTTGAGTCAAACTTGTCTGACATTAAAGCCACTTCAGCTTTGTTATGATTTGTGTTTACAAAATATATCTTTTCCCATCTTATTACTTTTAACTTTTCTATGCCTTTATATTTAGTGTGTGTTTACTATAAAAAGCATATGGTTGGGTCATTCTGTAACCATTTTGACCAGCTTATCTTTTAATTAGTCCATTTACATTAAGCATAATTATCTATGGTTGTATGGCTACTATTTTACTATTTGTTTTTCGTTTGTCCTATAATTTCTTACCACACTCCTTTCCTGCCTTTTTTTGGGGGGAGGGGTGGTTTGAGTACATTTTATTATTTCATTTTATCTTGTCTATTGGTGTTTTCACTCTATCTCTCCCTGCTTTTTGTGGTTTCTATATGAATTACAATGCATCCTCTATCACAGTAGTCTATCTTGAAGACTATCTTTCATGCATAAATTAAGGAATACACATTGGATGTTTCCAATGATGTATCATTGTTTTAATTTTATAATGAAAAGTACGAGTCCACAGTTATAATTGTGTGTCATGTAGATATTATGTTTTCCCCATCTATGTGCTTTTAAAATGTTTTTTTTCTATATATATAATTGTATAATGACTTTTAGCAGTTCGACTGTTGTGTTTATGTGTGGCTTTCACGTTTTTTTTTGTTGTTGTTTTTTTCACTTAATCTGATTTGGGGTTTGCTGCGCTTCTTTAATCTACAGGTTGATTTTTTTCTCAAATTAAAAAAAAATAAATGTTCAGAGCTACTATTTATTTATTTGATCCATATACTTTTCTTTCCCTTCTGGAATTCCAATGACACATACTATATTAGACTGCTTGATACTGTCTCACAGATCCCTGAGTCCCCGAGTGTCTTTTAATATTTTTTGTTTTCTGTGTGCATCGGTTTCAATGATTTATATTTTCCAATTTCAAGATAATGATGTATTTTACAATATGTTGTCTTCTGCTTAGCCCGACTAGTGTTTTTTTGTTTGTTTATTTTAATTTGGATATATTTTAGCTTTCAGTTCTAGAATTCTCATTTAATTCTTTTTTTTTTAATAGTTACCATTTCTCCATAGATTTCCCTTCTAGTCATTCATTACATTTAGATTTGCCATGTATAGAAAACTAACATATTAAATAAAGGTGCTTTTATGTGTTTTGTGAAGACTGAGCTGCACATGCCTCAGATGATATTCTAAAGGGCATTGCCTAGAAAACATAGTGAGAATCTGGAGAATGGGCCGGGCATAACAAACCAAATTTCATCTGGACACCCTAGTCATTTTGCAGAGACTTCAGAAAAGACACACAATCCAGAAAAGCCTCTGGAGAAGGACATCTCTCGCTCTAGAATGATGGTTACTTGTGAACTACACCAAAAAAAGTTGAAAAACAAGACTGGACATAATCAAGGTAAATGCATCGGTAGATTAGCTGCTTGCCAGAGAAAAAAACTCAATACTTGAAAGGAACACAAAAAATCAGCTTCTCAACAAAAGAATATTCACAATGTATAATATCCAGTAAATATTTACTGGAAATGTGAAGAAACAAGAAAATGTGATTCAAAAGCAAACGAGAATATAAACCATTAGAAAAAAAACACAGAGATGACATGTCAGAATTAGCTGCTTCAATATCTTAGTTTGCTATAATAAATTAGGATGTGGTGACAAATGTAAATATATATATACATGCATATATATATGTATATATACACATTTATATGTATGTATGTATGTATATACATATATTCAATTTCCATTATCCTTATCAGAAATCATTCTTCTCTGGAATGCTATATGAATTTGGCAATTTTAAACATTGATTATATTTTCTACAGGAGTGAAACAGGAAATGGGAGAATAAATAAAAATATTTTTTAAAAGCCATAATGGAAGAAACTTGATTTCTTTGTAATTACTCTGTTGTTAATAATGCTTAAATGTGAAATCAAAGAAAAATAAGAACTATTAGTATTTCACATGTTTATGCTAATCCTGATACACTGACTATATATTGGCAATGTACTGTCTGTTGGTGGTTTACATTTTTGAACTTCCCAGCTACAAATGCATTCTGTTTTCAACTATCTGCCAAAAGCATAAATAGTTGAGCTTTAAAATGATACCTAGCTATGCTTCTATTTGTCTGAATAAATGTCTGTATGTGATATGTTTATAATTGTTGCAACACTCCTTTTCTTCACCCTGTGAATTCTGTAGCGATAGGGTGTATCACTATACAGATCTCAAAGCGTGTTCAACATTTTGTGCTAAGGCATTGCTACTTCAAAATGTATACAGTTTGATCCCCTCTGCACCTGCTGAATCTACTGTAACCAACACTACATATTCCATTAAACTATATGGCTGAATTAAAGGTAAACAAAAAGTTTTGAAAAGATTTAAGTGGGATCAAACATAATTGTGTTTGTGTCATCTAAGCAAAATGCAGTGACTAATGGTAAAAAAAAATGTTTATGTGAATGAAGTAAATGCAAAATAGATACACAAACACATTATCCAGGGTTGGAAATAAACCAATAATTATATATCGTTCATTATAAAAACATTTTTAAATATGTAGAATAGAAAGGGACACAAATAATAATACTGAAAAATAAAAATGTCCATTAGTTTTCTGATTTGGAGATATATATATATATATATATATATATATATATATATATATACACCTAGATACGTAAATATATACATAGAAATACATATATATGTGTGTGTGTGTGTGTATATATATATATATATATATATATATATATATATATATATATCTCTTCATCCCCAGGTCAATTTGGTGAAGAAATCTATATTTTGACAATGATGAGTCATTCTTAACTTAGGACCACAACCAGTACTTTAATATGGTATGAAGCCACAATAGGCCTGAGCTTCAGTAAAATCTGGACCCAGTCTTTGTTTTGCGGTCACACTGTATATGAAAGCTTGGGATTTCCACAATATCTGTGGTAGCATATACATATTTATCTTTAAGAAGATTAAAAAAATTAATGTGGTCTTTGCAAACCTTCTCTGGAAGCACTTCTTTTACTAGTGTTGATTTCACCTATTTCTAAGATTTAGTCCCAAATCTTCCTGTTTATTAGAAGCTGAAGTTTAAACTAGTCTAAGAAAATCTGCCAAAAATCATATCACAAAACAAATCATATTTCCTAGGGAAAAGTATTTCATAATTCTCCCTATCTCTCATGCTGATCATCATTTAATTAGAATAGTAACTCTTTTTATCAAACACTTTGATTAATTAAAAATTAAACACTAGAATAACACAGGAAACCATGAGCAATTACTTATGTGTGTATTTGGCACTTGTTTTGACATAAATCATACAAATGTACATGACAGGTTTTTTTTTTTTCTTTCTTCAATTTATCGCTAAGGGTTTTTCTTTTGGTAACAGTCTGCTGATTAGAGTTCTGTGCACTCTTTACCAACTATAAACATCCATCGTGAATTTGTACACTAGAACTTCCAGTTTCTTTTAATTTTAGGTGGAAGAAAATTTAATCAGAAAATCCTGAGTACATATGCCTTCTAAAACACTCACTATTTTTTAAAACATTTTCACATAACATATTAGTAATAATTATAGCAACTAACTCTAAGTTTTTCTAAATATTAGACAAAATTTTCATAGATACAAAAACATAAATATTTTGTAATCATATTTTCTTAGTCAACATAAATTCATGAAAGTTCAAAATTAATGTAACAAGACTATCTTGGAAAAATAAATTTGTGATAACACTTGTTTGAGTGTTGGTAGTCATATAACCCAAGTGAAGGGAGTGGAAATGCACATTCTTGTGTGACCGGTTCGCACAGTGGTTAGAGCGCAGTGCTCATAACACTAACGCCGCGGTTCGATTCCTACATGCGTCAGTCAGCTCCAATGGCTTGATCGTGGAGCTGAGCTGCGCCCCCCATAACTAGATTGAAAATAATGACTTGACATGGAGCTGATGGGTCGGGAAAAACACAGTGTTACCCAATATTCCCCCCAAAAAATAAAAAAAAATAAAAGGAAAAGAAATGTACATTCTTGCCAGATCTTAGCCTCCTAGCCAGGATGTTCTGCCTCCTATAGATACAGGTTGCTATGTTTTGCTGTAGGAATGGTGTTGATCAAGTTGGAGAGTCATTTATGTGGAGGCATGTTAAGAGAGCTTCTATGATACATGTTTAATGTCATTTATCCTGTTAATTGTAAGTTTATAAAGGCAAGCATCTTGCCTGTCTTATTCACCACTGTGTTTCCAGAATGTAGCACTGTGCCTTCTGATTAAAAAAAAATGAATATATATTTAATGACAAACTGCTATGATCCAGCCATTTATATAACACACACACACACACACATACACACACACACACACAGAATGCAGATAGCTTACAGCAATATTCAACATCGCAGGAAATCAACTAATCATTTTAAGAGCTATCAAACAATCAAATTGACGAAATTTAGACTATGATAACAATTGAAACAAAATGATAAAATAAGCATACTTGTACATTGTTGGAGAAAGTGTAAATTGATATATTGATTCAGAAGGATACAATTTTATAGTATGTGCTCAAAAGCCTCAAAAATATTCTCCATGTATATGTGTATGTATATACATACATATACATACATATACCAGAGGCAATGCGTGACACGAGGTGATGATGTCATGATGGAGGATGATTTATGGCACACTTTAAAACACACCTTCTCTCAACCATAGGTCACACCTGACTGACTGCACCTAACAAGTTGAAACTTGTCACACACTGTTACTAAGTTTCAATGGGCTGCTTCTGTTGCCTTTCTGTAGGATGGCACTTGGCGGCAGCATTCACCATATTTTGTGATCACAGTGGAAATGCTCCCTGTCACACATTGCTTCTGGTACAGCGATTCCTGTCAAATAAAAACATTATGGGTGTGTCCTTATCCTCCTTAACCACCGTCTCTGGCACTGTGAGACTTCTGACTCTTCCCCAATTAAAGACACTCACGAAAGAGGACTTCCAGAACTTCTTCAGAAAGTGGCAAGAATGATGGAATAAGTGTGTTTGAAGTGAGGGGGAGTATTTTGAGAGGGATTAATAGCAATGTGTCTTTTACTGTAATAATTTTTTTATTTAAACATGTACCATATTTTTTATCATACCTCAAACATATACACACATACACATGTATATGTATAAAGATTTATGTAGCAATATATTTTGATGGATATATTCATGTCAATAAAAAATTGTAAATTGTCTAAATATCTAATAGAAAATTGATGAAGTAAATAATTTGACATCTATTTGATGAAGTATCATGTAGGAATTTGAATCATGGATTTATAGACTAATGTGGAAATAGTTAATAGAAATGGAAAACTATACTTAGAAAATCACATTTATTATAAAATATACACAAAAGAAACACATAAAAATACAAAACAAATTATCTATTTTGGGGGTGATAAAATCTTTGGAGATTTTTGTTTCCTTTTTTTCTTCCTTTCATTTCTCATTTTTTTTTTCTATAATGAGCATACTGTTTACAGATCAGGACAAAAATTACCTTAAAAGCCTTTTAATTTTAATTGTTATATCAATTTTTTGTTCTTTCAAAATATGAGAAAACTAATCTTGATTATTATATTTAGTGAGTTGGAGAAAGTTTGTGAAGTTTCATACACATTAAAATGTGAGTCTAGCATGACTGTTGCTTAAATTCTAGGATGTCACATTTGATAAAATGTTAGCAGTAAAAAGAACATTAGAGATACCTTAATAAAACCTCTATCTTTAGCAGTAAATGATGACGCAGTATTTCCACATTAAGCTTTTCATGAAAATGTGTTTCAAATTGGCACATACCTATATGTATTTGGGAAAAACTGGAATGTAGAAATAATACAACTAATGGGCCAGTGTTCTTTACTCTAACAAGCATTTACATTTTAAAAGTGGCAATAAACTGAATATTTATTAGCCATAAAAACCGTACAGATTGACCATTCATGACAGTTTGACAATAGTTTCCAAGTGGAAAGTGATTTTTTTCAAAGTAAGTTAAATTATAGAAAACTAAAATAAAATAAACACATTTTTCACTGGATTATTACAATTTTATTTTACTTCATTATGTTTTTATTTGAGGTATTTACTGTTAAGGTACTTGTTTTCCTGGGTCCATAGTTAACTTACTTTTCATAGCCTCCTCTGCATCTGCATTGAAAACATATGCCTGGAAAATGAAAAGTAGACTTCCAGGCCCCTTAAGACTCTGTGGCAATTCCTCCATTCTTTCTTTTCTCCTTAAAAAGAGTGATTATAAGCCACATTTAAAGATGGTGGGGTTATTACTAGATGCAAGGATGCTGAATCTCTTAGACACTTTTGTATAAAATCTTCTTAGGAAATTTATGGTATCAGGAACATGTACAACGGATTTTACATGATTGAGGATGGCACGAAGGTTTTGAGACCATTTATTGCAGCACTGGCATTAATTTCACTGATTAATACAATAACCAGTACATTGAAGTGAGATGCTGACATAACAAAAAATGTGTCCCATTAGCTTAGCAGTGAGGCAACAGATTGGTAAGAATACAAACAAAGTAGGTTGGTCCATTGGTGACTGCAGTGAAAAGATGTTTAAAAACTTGTACCTGCAGTAGTTTGGAAGCCCATCCAAAGCTTAGTGAGCTTGTAGTTCTAGAGATGTTTGGAAAATGGATGTTAGTAGTATGTATTATTGTTACAGGTGGTTTCAGCAAAATATTACAGGAAAGAGATTAAGCTCAGGAAATAACTACCAGATTTAAAGTAGAGTTGAAAAGGAATAGAGAAATTAAAAAATTACTAAATAAGAGATGGTATTTGGAAGACTTTGAGCAACCAAGACCCAGTGAGGTTTCTCAGCTGCACAGATTTGTGCCAAAGATCAAATGAAGAGCGTACTCTGGCCCACTCTAGCTTGACAGCTTCAAGATTATCTGACTTTAAGGCAAGATGGAGAGGCTTGACTGCAAGGTAGCAAAGAAATTAAACATTTAAAAACAAACTCTGACAGTTTAAAGTACTTGTATCTAGAACTGACTGAAAGGAAATAGTTTGCCACATTTTAAAAATAATTACACTGACAAGTAGCCTTAAGTCCATATTAAACAGTCTTTGACTGCAATTTTTAAAACGACTTGTACACTCAGATTTCTATGAGCATGAGGTGGGTTTTTTAAGTTGGATAGCCAAAAAAGATATATTCTTTAAAACGCACTTTAGATATGACCATGGAGAAAAAGAAGAAACAACTTTCACTGAATTTGGTTTTCTTAACAATAGATTTCTTCCCAGGGAAGAGAATCAGGCCTTACAGGATCTTCCTTTTCTCCAGGGAATGGGACTTTACAATATTTGTCTAGCTGTATTCCATAAATGCCACGGATCAAATAATTTTGTGTACCTCCAATTTTCCCATTTTCTAAACAAGAGTTGTTTATTTTATTTTGTGTCTATCTGTTAGTATGTGTTAGGATGGGGAGGGTAAAAAAAACATTTTTAATTTTCAAATTTCAGAACCATGAGTATGGTTCTACACATGGATCTGACAATAACTGTCATCAACCAAAGATCCCAGAACCTAAGCCAGATGCTGTGACTGGATGGGATTTTGGGTTGTTCACTTGGAGAAACTGAGAATATAGGAGATGTTATGAAGTGAATATTTGGTGACCAGAAGGGTAGATTGTAAAAATTCTACTGCTACATACTTAAACAGTTTCTATTTCCTCTTGGTTGCATAGCTGACATTACATTTTTCAGTCCCCTTTTAATTTAGTTTTGGATAATAGGACTAACTATGTCCATAAATTCTCCTGCCTGACCCTTCACACTTACTCCTTTAAGATGAAGATGTAGGCATTGGAAGATGGTTAGAGCCTAATGTAATTGCTTGGAGGAAGAGTACTCAGAAAGGATGAGCAACAGATAAACTTAAATGTGTGAAGCTATGGAGACTTCTGGACTTTTGTTGTTGTTGCAGCAATTAGCATTATTGACCCAGACTATAGAGACACTTTTTAGCAAAAATAATTCCATTTTATAATCAAAAATTAAAAAATATTATTTTTAAACAAGAATATATAGAATATTTTAGATATACAAATGTGCATTTTAGATATATAAATATAACTATTATTTTAATTTATTACAAAGAGGTTGAAACTGGTAATTTTGCGACAACATGAATGGATCTTGAGATTATAATGCTAAGCGAAATAAGGCAGACAGAAAAAGTAGAGAACCATATGATCTCACTGATATGTGGTATATAAAACTAAAAACAACAAAAGAAAAAGATAAACAAATGAAGACACAAAAACTCGTAGACACAGACAACAGTTTAGTGGTTACCAGAAGGTAAGGAGGAGGGATTTCTAGAAGAGGATAAACGGACTCAAACAGATGGTGATCAATGGAGAATTGACTCTGGATGGTGACCAGACAATGTGATACATAGATGATGTATTACAGAATTGTACACCTGAAATCTCCGTAACTTGACTAACAATAGTCACCCCAATAAACTTTAAAACAAAACAAACAAAAAACATTAACATTCATAGTTTTTCAAAGTATGTTATTATAAAAGTAAGAAAAATACTACTCCTTTTATAGCAAAGACATTTAGGAGATCTATTCCACTTGGCAAACAGTGGTTTTCACTAGGGACTATTTTTTGCCCACAACTCATGGAATGCAACATGGCACTGTGGTTTTTGGAGATGTGGCTATAGGTGACTGTCTAGAAATAATTCATAATAACTTCTGAAGAAGTGGACATAGTGCATATGATATCTTAAATTAATAACAATTTATATAGTGCACGTTGTTTCCCACAAAGACTTCTGTTCCATTCTATTTGACCTTAATTGGTATAATTGATAGCAGAGCTTGGAGTGTCATTTTAATCATGTCGGCACAGCTTTCTAGCAGATGGAAATAAAATAGTTGCTCTGAGTTATCTATTATTAGTGAGGAGACAGAAAATTTAAAAAAACAACAAAAAAACTGTTATTTTAACTTGAGCTGTTGAGACTCCAGATCACAACTGCCAATTTACTAATGGTTTCAAAGAGCCTGTGCTAATCTATAAATAATTAATAAAAGCTAGTTGGTGTGCAATTTAACATGAAGGAAAAAATGAGAAAATTAGTTAGATACTAATTTGGATAGAGATATACACACATAATCCAAGAACAGCACGTTTGAAGATGTTCTAAGCATTAGTGCACCCCTAGTACACAAGATTTTTATGACAAACAAGCGACCAAGCTCTTGTTATTTAAATATTTAATTTTCAGTTTGAAGAAAGACTGAAAGTGATCTTAGTTATAAATGTGATTACCTCAATTCTCACTGATTTGAGTGGATTGTTCATATGTGGGGATTCAGAGCTGAAAAGAAAATTGATAGATACTGCTAATTTAATATTGTTTAATTTGTATGAGATAATGAGCTGGTAATTCCAAAAAAAAAACATGTGCCTTTCACCTTTATCACCATTTTTTGGTATATTCCCTTTTCCTCTTAAATAATTGAAAGAAAGAAATTACTTCTGTTATAGTAATTCCAGGAATTTATGGGTTTTCGCTCTTTGGTGATAAAATAATGTTTACTCTATCTTCCCATTGAGGAATTCTGAATTCTGTGGCAGGATTTCCTGTTCCTTTGTTTGTTTGTTTGCTTTTAATTTGTGAAAGTCTTACTCTCTAAACCAAATTTTTAACAATTGGGTCACTTTTCTTTATGATATATTTGTAATTCAGTGCTGAAAAGGGTAAGAAATCCATGTCCTCAATACTGTCTCGCTTTTCTTTTTCAATTCTTCTGCTCTAATTCGTGGTACGTTTCCCACCATGTAGTGTTAACTACACTAAGATAGACAGAGACCATGACAAACACTCCAAGACCAAGGAGTGCACTTGGCATATGGCACTTCAGAACTCATATATACATATATATATATATACATATATATACATATATACACACACACACACACACATATATAAACACACACACACATATATATATACATACATATATACATATATATATATGTGTATATATATATATATATATATATATATATACACACACACACACACACACACATGCACACACATATACTGGGGATGCCAAAAAAATGTATACACATGACTTGTATTTTATTGGTATATATTGAGTATTACAATTTGAATATAGTTTTTTTCCTTTCTTAAAATGTGTATACAATTCGTTGGCACCCTCTGTATATATAATGCATCTCAAACTTGTCTGAGTCTTTTCTGGAAGCTCTTTTATTTAGCTAACTATTAGCTAGTCAAATCACTATAGGAGTTTATATTTTCCTTGGGATTCTGTCCCATCCCTTACATGGCTTATCTCTAATACAAATCTTGCTTAGCTTTATCTGTACTTTCCTAACTTTTTTCTGTTATCATAAGGGAAAAATGTGTTATGTCTATTCATTAAAGTTGATTTTTCTTCCTAAGTCCTTGTTTTTATCACTTTCTCATTCCAGAACTTGGCTTCTAAATTTATTCCCTTCCTGTCTAGCACCACTTGCCTCTTACCACACTCATACTCCTTCCTTGCCTGCAAAACACACAGAGCTTGACTACTCTGAAAAAACAAAGGAGCAAAAAGTACTTAATTGTATCCTATTGTGTTTTCTCCCAATCTGTTCTTCTCCTTTGAGTGATGGTGCAAAACCTTTACAATGACTTTACAATTAGTAACCTTTACAATTAGCAACTAGAGTCACCATATTGTTTCTACCCCTTCCTTGCTTAACTATGTAAACTGACTTCCAGGCCAATCACTCAAATGAAATTACCCTCTCAAAGTTTCCAGCAATTTCCTAATCATAAAATCTCATAGTCATTTCTGTATTCTCATTTTTAAGGCCTCCTACTATAGTTTCTGTTTTCTTAATCTTTACCTACATATTGAAACATACACCTTTATTCTGAGGACCAAAAAGGGGGTTCTGTGGGAAGTAATCTCACAGGTGATCTGATTGTAAATTCCACAGTGGGTAGTCACACCCTGGGCATATATCTTTTTTACCAAGAGTCGTACCTTTGCCTTAGGCAAGCCCTGTCCATGGTTTCTGTACAACTAGGTTAACACACCTTTGAAACGTCCCCTTCACATTCTTTCTTCTAATACCTGAACACACTTTCAGACCCTTCCTCCTAATATGTGACCAATCTTTTAAATCATGTCTTTCTTCCTCCCACTCTCATGTAATCTTTGTTTTCCCTCCTTAATCTCAAACACATACAAGAAACTACAAACTATTATTTGTGGATGAATTTATCTCAGTCTGTTGAGAAGTTGCTTCCAGGTATATCTTCTGTTTGGCTCAAATAAAATTTTATGAAAATTCTCTACAGATTTGGATGTTCCTATGTTGACAATTTTATAGTTGTGTCCTATTCTGATTCATTACCTTTCTGTTAACTTTTTCCCCCCAGGTCTTCCTTTGCTGTCTAGTCTTTTCTCCATTTCACGCTGATCTCCAAAAACACTGTTTTGGACTTTTGCTATAATACGTGTCATTTTATATTATTGTTCCCAAGAGTTCACAGAGTATTCTGATTTGAAGTAAGTATAATCCAAAACATACATCATTATTCATGTTCTCTCATCAGAACTCTAAAAACATATTCCCAATTTCTATTTGAACTATTTTTCCATAGAAGACACATTTCTAAAACATAATTTTCCCCTCACACCTATTTATACCATTATGCTAATCATTTCCCAGGCTCAAATGTTTTTTAACTCATCCCTTTCTTTACCATATTAGGCAAGATGAAAAATTTTCAAATTTTTCCTTCAAATATTTCTGTTAGATTAGACATAACTGAGGAAGAGCGCCAGTACAGGGTTGAAAGCAAAACTTGAAGACTGAAGACACTCCCTAACCCCCTAAAATTGATATAAGAGTAAATAGCTTTGTGTGCTAAAAGTGGATTCAGAAAGACACTCATGATCTGAATGCATTACTCTTTGCAAGGCAATGGAAAATACCTAGTAATCTTTTATAATCTCTGGTTTATGGTTAACCACATGTTGGCAAAAAGTAATTAATACATTCTATTCTCTGCTTGTCTCAAGCCAACGACTCTTTCAACTCTTGTTTGTTTGTTTGGTTAATCTGCTCACTCTGAGCAGATCATTTTTATTCGATTTTACAGATAAACAATTCTTATTCACAAGAATTCCCTTAATTTATTACCTCCAAGATTGAAAATGTACCTTTATCTGCTCCCATTCATTTCTCCTTGTTTTCTGTTACAATGGAAAATATAACTTTATTTCCTCATGACTAAGGTTCATTTTTTATATCTATACTTAGATATTTTTCTTTCCCTACTCTACCAATTAATCGTAGGCAGGATTTTAATAAACTCAAGTCTTTACTGTATTTGCAAGAAACAAACCAAAATAAGTAAAACAAACAAACAAAAATCTCTCCTTAGATATCACATTTTCGACTTTCATTTCCTCTTATACATATTCTTTATAAGATGAGTATATACTCACTGTCACCACTTCCTCACTTCCACTCTCTCAATTATTTCAACTTGGATTTATTTTCCTATTCATGGGTTTTCTCTTACATTTAAGTTTCTTCTTTTTAATGTTATCTTTTTCTTCTGCCCATCTATCAAGAGACAGTGTCATAATTTTTCTATCACAGGCCCTCTTCTTTCCTCTTTCAGCAATGCCTGGTTATCTTGTCTTTATCTATATCCAGATGTGGATTCTTTCATTCAACAAAAGCATATTGCATCCAGGTACTACTTTAATAAACAGCAATATAAAGTAAGCAAATTATTTAAATGTAGGTGGTGAAATACATAGGAAGAGAGGCAGAAATTATTTTTTATATGGACAACTATACTAAAGAAGTAGTTATGGCAAAAACACTAAGTTAAAAAAAAAAAAAAGCTTGCTGTAGTCTAAGGTGGAAAGAAACCTGGAGTGGTTTGGCCCTAATGACAGAACTTAAGAACAGTGTGAGATGATGTCAGCGATCTAGACAGCTGTTAGATCACGGAAAAAGTGCTTGAAATATTGTAGGTAAGAAACAATGGTGGGTTCCTCCCAAATAATCTGGCTTTATGCCACACTTACTTCCTTGCACATCACATTTCCAACTGCTTAGTGGCTATCTCACTTGGGAAGTAATAAGATTAACTCAAACAGTAAGAAACAGAACTCAACAACTTAATCCCTAAGACGCTGCTTTCTCTCTTCTGTATCTTTGAACACAGAACCCAAAACACTTTGCTACCTAATCCACAAACCTGTGTGTTTCCATCATTTACTCCTATTTCTTCCTCACTCATCCCTTCCGACTAAAGCAACCATAAGTGCCATCAATGATGCTTCCTAGATATCTTCATCCACTCTCACTCTCATCCCCACTGCAACAACACTTGTCACAAAATTTAATTTTTCAATCATTTCATAATTTCTCCTTTGGCCTTGCTCATGTCCAACCAAATCACCATATTGCTAGGAGAATGATTATAGGATCATACGATCCTATAATAACAATATTATATGATCTTATAATAACAATCTTGCTTCAGACCCCTTAACTACTTGCTATGAATGATTTTATCCTGCTTATAGTTCTATTCCTTGATTTCGAAGTCTAGCCATATTAGTTCCTCAAAGCATATAACAGTTCCCTAAAAATTAATAATTTATATATAGATATATATATCTATATCTATCTATCTATCTATCTATCTACATCTATCTATATCTATATCTATATCTATATCTGTATCTGTATCTATATCTATATCTATATCTATATCTATCATCTATATCTATATCTATCTATCTATATACATATATTTCACTACTATACATGGGTATTTTGTTCTAATCTTAGTATTTTTAAAAACTCAATATCTAAAATTGTAATATTTTTGATAACTTTTATTTTATAAAAGTACCAGTCAAGGATTAAAATATTTTCTTATAAAGAAGTCAGATGAAGACAAATTGAAATTGCAGACTTCCATTTCCTCTGGAAAAGAGAACTTTTCCCAAATGAAGAAAGAAAGGTTAAATCTATAGTGAAAAACTTGACAGAAAATACAACCCCAATGAAATGAATAGAAAAGAAATCCACAGGGAGACAAAGCAATACTTTATGTTCACCATTGACAAGGTGACCAGGGTTTTCAAATACTTCACAAAATCTCTGAGTTTTTAGTATGCAAGAATGGTGACATTAGCTTGTGAATATTTAACAATCATGATGCTTATGTCCTGGAGCGTTTATTCTTGTAAAAAAAAAAAGAGCAGAGGTGTATGTGGTAAATAAATGATGCAAGCGATAGATAGATAGATACATACATGCTGAAGTACAGACATACATACAACTAAGAGAAGAGAACATAGGGCAGTATATTTGTGGTCATGATTTGGAGACAAGTTTTATACAGCCCAAAAGAGTACAAAACAAACATTAGAAAACAAACAAACAAAAACAAATGGGCTTAATTATCTTAAAACAATAATTTCTATTTAACAGGGACAAAATTATGTGAAGACACATTTGCAACACAAAAACTGGCAAGAACATATTATTTAGTACATTATAGTATCTCCAGTAAATAAGGCAGAAAAAGAGGAACTAATAAAAATGGTGAAGGCTATAAAATAACAAATTCACAGAAGTAAGTTAGAATGCAAACTCACTGGAAACTAGAAATATTAGAAAACTTAATAGAATTAAATGTTGTGAGGATGTGAAGAAATGGAAATTTTCAAGCATTGCTAGTAGGTGTGTACATAGCCTGGTGAGATTTGGTTTCAAAATGAGAAGTCTGAAATCACTATGTTGTAGGTTACTTTCAGGGAGAGACTGGAGTGAGTTGCACAAGTGGAAATCCAAATGGTTAATAACCATGATATATTCCACTTACTTAGTCATGGAGAAAAATCACAATGGAACTTTTTTTTCATGTATTAAATAAATAAATATTATAAAATAGGATCATATTCAATATTTGCAAGTGTTTGATGGATGGGAATGTGTATACAGCATTAGAAGTCATGTAAATTTGCTGGAACAATTTTGAAAATCAATTTGCCCTTGTGCATCAGGAGCTTTAGAATGTTTACAAGTGTGATGATTAATTTCATGTGTCAGTTTGACTGGCTAGGGGTGACCCAGATTAAACATTATTTTGTGGTGTGTCCGTGAGGGTGATTCTGGGAGAATTGAGCATTTGAATGAATGAATTCTATAAAGTAAATGGTCCTCCTCAATGTGGGTGGGCACCATCCAATCCTTTGAGAGCCAGAATAGAGCAAAGTACAAAAGAGGAAACTTGCCCTCGCCCCCTTTTTCTTCTGCTTCATGACTGAGCTGGGACATCTTATGTGTCACTCATGCTCTAGGAAAGGGAGTTACAGATCTTCTCCACTGTTTCTCAAGCCCTAGGATTCTGACGGAATTACACCACTGCTTTCCTAGGTCTCCAGCTTGCAGAGGTAGACTGTGGGATTTCTCAGCATCCACACTCATGTGAGATAAGTCCTCATAATAAATCTCTCTATATATATTCATACATAAAAAATATACGTATATAAATTTTTTTCTGATTCACCAGAAAAATAGAATCAGTAGGATATATATATATATATATATATATATATATATGTTTACATACATATAAATACACACACATACATAATACACACACACAAACACACATACACAATATATCATATGATAT